>NW_026622830.1:61995890-62013390 GCF_023065955.2 Ursus arctos | reverse complement strand
CTAACCCTAACCCTAACCCTAACCCTAACCCTAACACGAACCCTAACCCTAACCCTGACCCTAACCTGAACCCCAACCCGAACCCTAACCCGAACCCTAACCCTAACCCTAACCCGAACCCTAACCCTAACCCGAACACGAACCCTAACCCGAAAACGAACACTAACCCGAACCCTAACCCTAACCCGAACCCTAACCCTAAACCGAACCCTAACCCTAACCCTAACCCGCACCCGAACCCGAACCCTAACCCTAACCCGAACCCGAAACCTAACCCGAACCCGAACCCTAACACTAACCTGAACCCTAACCCGAAAACGAACCCTAACCCGAACCTTAACCCTAACCCTAACCCTAACCCTAACCCGAACCCTAACCCGAACCCTAACCCTAACCCGAACCCGAACCCTAACCCGAACACGAACCCTAACCCGAACGCTTACCCTAACCCTAACCCGAACCCTAACCCGAACCTGAACCCGAACCCGAACCCTAATCCTAACCCGAACCCGAACCCAAACCCGAACCCGAATCCATACTCGAAAGCGAAACCAATACCGAAACAGAACCCGAACCCGTACCCTAACCCCTAACCCGAACCCGAACCCGAATCCATAACTGAAAGCGAAACCGATACCGAACCCGAACCGAAACCGAACCCTACCCGAACCCGAACCTGAAACCTACCCGAACCAGAACCAGAACCAGAACCCAAACCCCTAACCCGAACCCGAACCCGAAACCCATAATTGTTTGTGCCAATGTAAAGAAAATGCCATACGCTTATCTGTAAGAAACAACAGTGCCCTGGAACAGTCTGAGCCTTAATATCAGCACTGTGCTTTTGGGAGCGGGAGTTAAAGCGGAGGCAAACAGCACTAAGACACATTTGGCAAAAATCGCGTTCCAATGAATAATATTTTCTTCCCTTTCAAACCCAAACGTAAGTGGTTGTGGCCAGATAAATAAATGCCACACACTTATCTGTAAGAAACAACAGTGCCCAGGAACGGGTTTCTACGTGAAGAAAATATTTCTCGTTGGAACTCCGCTTTTTTACTTTACCTTCCACAACCCCTTGTGATAGGGTTTCCACGTTAAGAAAATAGTTTTCATTGGAAGCCGGTTTTTCCCAAATGTGTCTAAGTGCTGTATTCCTCGGGTTTCACTCATGCTACCAAAAGCACAGTGATGATGTTAGGGCTTAGACTGTTCCTGGGTAATGTTGTTTCTTACACATAAGGGTGTGGCATTTTCTTTACATTGCCACAACCACATATGATAGGGTTTCAACATGAACAAAATATTTTTCGTTGGAAGCGGTTTTTTGTCAAATGTGTCTCAATACCGTGTTGTTTGGGATTAACTAATGCTACCAAAATCACTATGATGATGTGAGGGCTCAGACCGATCCTGGAAACTTCTGTTTCTTACAGATAAGCGTATGGCATTTTCTTTACATTGGCACAAACAATTATGATAGAGTTTGCAAAAGAGAAAATACATTTCACTGAAAGGCGGTTTTTGCCAAATTTTCTCAGCTGTTTGCCTCGGTTTTAACTCACGATACCAAAAGAACAGTGATGATCGTAGGGCTCAGACCGTCCATGGGACCTGTTATTTCTTACAAAGAAGCATATGGCACATCCTTTACCTTGCCACAAAAAATTAAGATAGAGTTTGCACATCAAGAAATATTTTTCATTTGAACCCGTTTCTGCCAAATATGTCTCAGTACTATGTCCTCAGCACTTGGGAGCATGTCTGCACGTGGAGAAAGACTTTCCCGTGGGAAGCCGGTTTTTGTCAAACGGGTCCCAGTGCTGTGCTCCTCTCTTTTCACTCCTACTGCCAGAAGCCCAGTGAGGATGGGAGGGCTTAGCACATGGCTGGGCACTATGTTTTCTTCCAGAGTCGTGGATAGCATTTGCTTTACCTTGCCACAACCACTTGTGAGAGGGTCTGCACCTCAGGAAAACTGTTTCCGTGGGAAGCCGGCTTTTGGCCAAACGGGTCTCAGGGCCGTGGGCCTCGGGTGTCCCTCCAGCTCCCCAAAGCACAGGGAAGAGGTGAGGGGCTTAGACCATGCCTGGGCAATGTTGTTTCATACACCTGGGTGTGTGGCATTTTGTTTACCTGGCTATCCCCACTTGGGATAGGTTTTCCACAGCAAGAGCATATTGCTCGTCGGAAGCCTTTTTTGCCCCAGGGGTCTCCGGGCTGTGTTCGTTGGGGTTGAACTCCTGCTAGCAAAACTGCCGGGATGAGGGAAGGGCTCAGACTGTGCCTGGGCCCTGTGGTCTCTTACAGGTCAGTGTATGGCATTTCCTTCACCTTGGCACAGGCAGCTGGGAGCATGTTTGCACGTGGAGAAGGACTTTTTCGTGGGAAGCCGGTTTTTGTCAACGGGTCCCAGTGCTGTGCTCCTCCTTTTCACCCCTGCTGCCAGAAGCCCAGTGAGGATGGGAGGGCTTAGAACATGGCTGGGCACTGTGGTTTCTTCCAGAGAAGTGGAGGGCATTTGCTTTACCTTGCCACAACCACTTGTGTGAGTGTCTGCACCTCAGGAAAACTGTTTCCGTTGGAAGCCGGCTTTTGGCCAAACGGGTCTCAGGGCCGTGGGCCTCGGGTGTCCCTCTGGCTCCAAAAAGAACAGGGATGAGGTGAGGGGCTTAGACCATGCCTGGGCAATGTTGTTTCTTACACCTGGGTGTGTGGCATTTGGTTACCTGACTACCCCCACTTTGCATAGGTTTTCCACAGCAAGCATTTATTGTTCCTAGGAAGCCGTTTTTGCCCCAGGGGTTTCCGGGCTGTGTTCGCTGGGGTTGAACTCCTGCTAGCAAAACCGCCGGGATGAGGGAAGGGCTCAGACGGTGCCTGGGCAATGTGGTCTCTTACCCGACCCGTACCCTAACTGGAACCCAAACCCTATACCCTGACCCAGACCCTGAGCCTGATCCTGACAATTACCCTGACCCTAACCCGAACCCTAACCCTAACCCTAAGCCTAACCTGATCCCTAACCATAACCCGAACCCGAACCCTAATCCTAAACCGAACCCTAGCCTAACCCAAACCCTAACCCTAACCAGAACCCTAAACGGAACCCTAACCCTAACCATAACCCTACCCGAACTCTAACCCGAACCCTAACTAGAACCCTAACCCTAACCCTAACCTAATCCTAACCCTTACCCTAACCCTTACTCGAACCCTAACCCTAACCCTAACCCTAAACCTCAGCCTAACACAAACCTGAACCCGAACCCTAACCGTACCCTACGCGAACCAGAACCCTAACCCGAACCCTAACCCTAAACCGAACCATAACCCTAACCAGAACCCTAGCCCTAACCCGAACCCTAACACTAATCCTAACCCTAACCCGAAACCAAACCCTAACCCTAACCCTAACCCTACCACGAAAACTAACTCTAACCCTAAACTTAACCCTAACCGTAACGTGAACCCTAACCCTAACCCTAACCCTAAACCAAACCCTAACCCTAACCCTAACCCTAACCCTAACCTAACGCTAACCCAAAACCTAACCATAAACCTAACCCTAACCTTAACCCGAAACCGAACCCTAACCCGAACCCTAACCCTATCCTAATCCTAACCCGAACCCTAACCCTATCCCTAATCCTAACCCTAACCCTATCCTAATCCTAACCCTTACCCTAACCCTTACTCGAACCCGAACCTGAAACGTAAACCGAACCCTAAACCTAACCCTAACCCTAACCCTCTGCCTAACACGAACCTGAACCCGAACCCTAACCGTAACCCTACCCGAAACAGAACCGTAACCCGAACCCTAACCCTAAACCGAACCATAACCCTAACCAGAACCCTAGCCCTAACCCGAACCCTAACACTAATCCTAACCCTAACCCGAAACCAAACCCTAACCCTAACCCTAACCCTACCACGAAAACTAACTCTAACCCTAAACTTAACCCTAACCGTAACGTGAACCCTAACCCTAACACTAACCCTAAACCAAACCCTAACCCTAACCCTAACCCTAACACGAACCTGAACCCGAACCCTAACCGTAACCCTACCCGAAACAGAACCGTAACCCGAACCCTAACCCTAAACCGAACCATAACCCTAACCAGAACCCTAGCCCTAACCTGAACCCTAATCTTAATCCTAACCCTAACACGAAACCTAACCCTAACCCTAACCCGAACCCTAACCTTAACATGAACCTGAACCCGAAACCTAACCCTAACCCTAACCCTAACACGAAAACTAACCCTAACCCTAAACCTAACCCTAACCCTAACGTGAACCCTAACCCTAACCCTAAACCAAACCCTAACCCTAACCCTAACCCTAACGCTAACCCGAACCCTAACCATAACCCTAACCCTAACCTTAACCCGAAACCGAACCCTAACCCGAACCCTAACCCTAACCCGAACCCTAACCCGAACACCAATTCCAACCCTAACCCTAACCCTAACCCTAACTGAAAACGAACCCGAACCCGAACAATAACCCAAACGCGAACCCTAACCCTAACCGTAACCCTAACCCTAACCCTAACCCTACCCGAAACCTAACCCTAACAGTAACCCTAACCCGAAACCTAACCCTAACCCGAACACTAACCCTAACCCTAATCCTCAGCCTAACCCGAACCCGAACCCTAACGCTAACCCTACCCGAACCCTAATCCTAAACCAAACCCTAACCCTAAACCTAACCCTAACCCTAACCCGAACCCTAACCCTAACCCTAACCGTAACCCTAACCCAAGTGCTAACCCAAACCCGACCGTAACCCTAAACCTATCCCTAACCTGAACCCTAACCATAACCCTAACCCGACCCCGAATCCGAATCGTAACCCGAACCCTAACCGTAACCCTAACCCTAACCCTAACCGTAACCCTAGCCCGAACCCTAACCCTAACCCTAACCCTAACCCTAACCCTACCCTATCCCTAACCTGAAACCTAACCCTAACCCTAACCCGAAACCGAAACCTAACCCTAACCCTAAACGTATCTCTAACCCAACCCTAACCTTAACCCAAATCTAACCCTAACACGAACCCAAACCCGAACCCTAACCCTAACCCTAACCCGAACCCTAACCCTAACCCTAACCCCTAACCCTAACCCTAACCCTAACCCTAAACCGAACCCGAAACCTAACCCTAACCATAACCCTAACCCTGATCCGAACCCTAACCCTAACCCTAACACTAACCCTAACTCTAAACCTAACCCGAACCCGAAGCCAATCACTAACCATAACCCAAATGATACCCGAACCCGAACCCTAAACCAAAACCGATCCCACACCCTAACTCTAACCCGAAACCTAACCCTAACCCTAACCATAACCGGAACCCTAACCCTGACTCGAACCCTAACGCTAACCCTATCCCTAACCTGAAACCTAACCCTAACCCTAACCGGAAACGTAACCCTAACCCTAACCGTAACCTTAACCCGAACGCTAACACTAATGCGACCGTAAACCTAACCCTATCCCTAACCTGAGCCCTAACCATAACCCTAACCCGACCCCGAAACCGAATCGTAACCCTAACCCTAATCGTAACCCTAACCCTAACCCTAACCATAACCTGAACCCGAACCCTAACCCTAACCCTAACCCTAACCCTAACCCGACCCTTACCCTAACCCTATCCTAACCTGAAACCAAACCCTAACCCTAACCCGAACCCGAACCCTAACCCTAACCCGACTCTAACCCTAACCCTATCACTAACTGGAAACCTAACCCTAACCCTAACCCGAACCCTAACCCTCACCTGAACCCTAACCCTAACCCTACCCAAACTCACCCGAACCCTAACCCTAACCCTAACCCTAACCCGAACCCTAACCCTAACCCTAACCCGAACCCCTAACCCTAACCCTAACCCTAACCCTAGCTTAACCTAACCCGAACCGTAACCCGAACCCTAACCTGACCCTTACCCTAAACCTATCCCTAACCTGAACCCGAACCCTAACCCTAACCCTAACCCGAAACCGTACCGTAACCCTAACCTTAACCCTAGCCCGAACCCTAACCCTAACCCTAACCCTAAACGTAATCCTAACCTGAACCCTAACCCTAACCCGACCCTTACTCTAACCGTATCCCTAACCTGAAACCTAACCCTAACCCTAACCCGAACCCTAACCCTAACCCTAACCCTAACCAAACTCACCCGAACCCTAACCCTAACCCTAACCCTAATCCAAACCCTAACCCTAACTCAAACCCTAACCCTAACACGAACCCAAACCCGAACCCGAACCCAAAATCTAACCCTAATCCGAACCCTAACCCAAACCCGAACCCTAACCCAAACCCTAACCCTAAACTTAACCCTAAACCGAACCCTAACCCTAAAACGAACTCTAACACTAACCCGAACGCTAACCCTAACCCGACCGTAACCCTAACCCTATCCCTAACCTGAACCCTAAACATAACCCTAACCCGACCCCGAACCCGAATCGTAACCCTAACCCTAACCGTAACCCTAACCCTACCCTAACCCTAACCCAAACCTAACCCTAAACCGAACCCGAACCCTAAACCGAACCCTAACCCTAACCCGAACCCTAACCCTAACCGTAACCAAAACCCGAACCCTAAACCTAACCCTAGCTCTAAACCTAAAACGAACCCTAACCCTAACCCTAACCCCAACCCTAACGCGAACTCTAATCCTAACCCTAACCCTAACCCGAACCCGAACCCGAACCCTAACCCTAACCCTAACCCTAACCCGAACCCTAACCCTAACCCTAACCCGAATCGTAACCCTAACCCTAACCCTAACCCTAACCCTAACCCTAACCCCAAACCCGAATCGTAACCCTAACCCTAACCGTAACCCTAACCCTACCCTAACCCTAACCCAAACCTAACCCTAAACCGAACCCGAACCCTAACCCGAACCCTAACCCTAACATGAAACCTAATCCGAACCCTAACACGAACCCGAACCCTAACCCAAACCCGTAACCTAACTCGAACCCTAACCCTAACCCTAACCCGCACCCGAACCCGAACCCTAACCCTAACCCGAACCCGAACCCTTACCCGAACCCGAACCCTAACCCTAACCCTAACCCTAACCCTATCACTAACTGGAAAACTAACCCTAACCCTAACCCGAACCCTAACCCTAACCTGAACCCTAACCCTAACCCTACCCAAACTCACCCGAACCCTAACCCTAACCCTAACCCGAACCCTAACCCTAACCCGAACCCCTAACCCTAACCCTAACCCGAACCCGAACCCGAACCCTAAACCGAACTGTAATCCTAACCCAAACCCTAACCCTAACCCTAACCCAAACCCAAACCTAACCCTAACCCTAACCATAACCGGAAGCCTAACCCTGACTCGAACCCTAACGCTAACCCTATCCCTAACCTGAAACCTAACCCTAAGCCTAACCCGAACCCTAACCCTAACCCTGACCGTAACCCTAACCCGAACGCTAACCCTAACCCGACCGTAACCCTAACCCTATCCCTAACCTGAACCCTAACCATAACCCTAACCCGACCCCGAACCCGAATCGTAACCCTAACCCTAACCGTAAGCCAACCCTAACCCTAAACCTAACCCCTAGCCTAACCTAACCCGAACCATAACCCAAACCCTAACCTCACCCTTACCCTAAACCTATCCCTAACCTGAACCCGAACCCTAACCCTAACCCTAACCCGAAACCGTACCCTAACCCTAACCGTAACCCTAGCCCGAACCCTAACCCTAACCCTAACCCTAAACGTAATCCTAACCCTAACCCTAACCCTAACCCTAACCCTAACCCTAACCCTCACCCTAAACGTATCCCTAACCCGAACCCTAATCCTAAGCCGACCCTAACCCTAACCCTATCCCTAACCCGAACCCTAACCCTAACCCTAACCCTAACCAAACTCACCCGAACCCTAACCCTAACCCTAACCCTAATCCAAACCCTAACCCTAACCGTAACCCTAACCCTACCCTAACCCTAACCCAAACCTAACCCTAAACCGAACCCGAACCCTAAACCGAACCCTAACACTAACCCGAACCCTAACCCTAACCGTAACCAAAACCCGAACCCTAAACCTAACCCTAGCTCTAAACCTAAAACGAACCCTAACCCTAACCCTAACCCCAACCCTAACGCGAACTCTAACCCTAACCCTAACCCTAACCCTAACCCTAACCCTAATGCGAACCCTAACCCGAACTCTAACCCTAACCCTAACCTGAACCCTAAGCCTAACCCTAACCCTAACCCAAACCCTAACCCTAACCCTAATCCTAACCTGAAACCTAACCCTAACCCTAACCCGAACCAGAACCCTAACCCTAACCCTAAAACAGAACCTGAACCCGAACCCTAACACTAATCAGAACCCTAACCCTAACCCTAACCTTAATGCGAACCCTAACCCGAACTCTAACCCTAACCCTAACCCGAACCCGAACCCGAACCCTAACCCGAACCCGAACCCGAACCCTAACCCGAACCCTAACACTAACCCTAACCCTAACCCGAACCCTAACCCTAAACCTAACCCAAATCCGAACCTGAACTCTAAGCCTAACCGTAACCCTAACCCGAACACTAAACCTAACCCGACCCTAACCCTAACCCTATCCCTAACCTGAAACTTAACCCTAACCCTAACCCTAAAACATAACCCGAACCCGAACCCTAACACTAACCCGAACCCTAACCCTAACCCTAACCCTAATGCGAACCCGAACCCGAATCCAAACCGTAACCCTAACCCGAACCCTAATCCGAACTCTAACCCTAACCCTAACCCTAACCCTAACCCAAACCCTAACCCGAACTCTAACCCTAACCCTAACCCAAACCCGAACCCTAACCCTAAGCCTAACCCGAACCCTAACCCGAACCCGAACCCGCACCCTAAACCTAAACCGAACCCTAACCCTAACGCTAACCCTAACCCTAAGCCTAACCCGAACCCTAACCCGAACCCGAACCCGAACCCTAACCCTAACCCAAACCCTAACCCGAACTCTAACCCTAACCCTAACCCGAACCCTAACCCTAAGCCTAACCCGAACCCTAACCAGAACCCGAACCCGAACCCGAACCCTAACCCTAACCCTAACCTGAACCCTAACCCTAACCCTAACTCTTACCCTAACCCTAACCCGAACCCGAACCCTAACCCTAACCGTAACCCTAATCCGAACCCTAATCCTAACCCTAACCCTAACCCTAACCCTAACCCTAATCCGAACCCTAATCCTAACCCGACCCTAACCCTAACCCTATCCCTAATCTGAAACCTAACCCTAACCCTAACCCTAACCCTAACCCTAACCCTAATCCGAACCCTAATCCTAACCCGACCCTAACCCTAACCCTAACCCTAACCCTAACCCGAACCCGAACCCTAACCCTAACCCTAACCCAAACCCTAACCCTAACCCTAACCCTTACCCTAACCCTAACCCGAACCCTAACCCTAACCTAAACCCTTACCCTAACCCTAACCCTAACCCTAACTCTTACACTAACCCTAACCCTAACCCTAAACCTAACCCGAACCCTAACTCGAACCCGAACCCTAACCCTAACCCTAACCCGAGCCCTAACCCGAACCCTAACCCGAACCCGAACCCGAACCCTAACCCGAACCCTAACCCTAACATGAAACCTAATCCGAACCCTAACACGAACCCGAACCCTAACCCAAACCCGTACCCTAACTCGAACCCTAACCCTAACCCTAACCCTAACCCTAACCCTAACCCTAACCCTAACACGAACCCTAACCCTAACCCTGACCCTAACCTGAACCCCAACCCGAACCCTAACCCGAACCCTAACCCTAACCCTAACCCGAACCCTAACCCTAACCCGAACACGAACCCTAACCCGAAAACGAACACTAACCCGAACCCTAACCCTAACCCGAACCCTAACCCTAAACCGAACCCTAACCCTAACCCTAACCCGCACCCGAACCCGAACCCTAACCCTAACCCGAACCCGAAACCTAACCCGAACCCGAACCCTAACACTAACCTGAACCCTAACCCGAAAACGAACCCTAACCCGAACCTTAACCCTAACCCTAACCCTAACCCTAACCCGAACCCTAACCCGAACCCTAACCCTAACCCGAACCCGAACCCTAACCCGAACACGAACCCTAACCCGAACGCTTACCCTAACCCTAACCCGAACCCTAACCCGAACCTGAACCCGAACCCGAACCCTAATCCTAACCCGAACCCGAACCCAAACCCGAACCCGAATCCATACTCGAAAGCGAAACCAATACCGAAACAGAACCCGAACCCGTACCCTAACCCCTAACCCGAACCCGAACCCGAATCCATAACTGAAAGCGAAACCGATACCGAACCCGAACCGAAACCGAACCCTACCCGAACCCGAACCTGAAACCTACCCGAACCAGAACCAGAACCAGAACCCAAACCCCTAACCCGAACCCGAACCCGAAACCCATAATTGTTTGTGCCAATGTAAAGAAAATGCCATACGCTTATCTGTAAGAAACAACAGTGCCCTGGAACAGTCTGAGCCTTAATATCAGCACTGTGCTTTTGGGAGCGGGAGTTAAAGCGGAGGCAAACAGCACTAAGACACATTTGGCAAAAATCGCGTTCCAATGAATAATATTTTCTTCCCTTTCAAACCCAAACGTAAGTGGTTGTGGCCAGATAAATAAATGCCACACACTTATCTGTAAGAAACAACAGTGCCCAGGAACGGGTTTCTACGTGAAGAAAATATTTCTCGTTGGAACTCCGCTTTTTTACTTTACCTTCCACAACCCCTTGTGATAGGGTTTCCACGTTAAGAAAATAGTTTTCATTGGAAGCCGGTTTTTCCCAAATGTGTCTAAGTGCTGTATTCCTCGGGTTTCACTCATGCTACCAAAAGCACAGTGATGATGTTAGGGCTTAGACTGTTCCTGGGTAATGTTGTTTCTTACACATAAGGGTGTGGCATTTTCTTTACATTGCCACAACCACATATGATAGGGTTTCAACATGAACAAAATATTTTTCGTTGGAAGCGGTTTTTTGTCAAATGTGTCTCAATACCGTGTTGTTTGGGATTAACTAATGCTACCAAAATCACTATGATGATGTGAGGGCTCAGACCGATCCTGGAAACTTCTGTTTCTTACAGATAAGCGTATGGCATTTTCTTTACATTGGCACAAACAATTATGATAGAGTTTGCAAAAGAGAAAATACATTTCACTGAAAGGCGGTTTTTGCCAAATTTTCTCAGCTGTTTGCCTCGGTTTTAACTCACGATACCAAAAGAACAGTGATGATCGTAGGGCTCAGACCGTCCATGGGACCTGTTATTTCTTACAAAGAAGCATATGGCACATCCTTTACCTTGCCACAAAAAATTAAGATAGAGTTTGCACATCAAGAAATATTTTTCATTTGAACCCGTTTCTGCCAAATATGTCTCAGTACTATGTCCTCAGCACTTGGGAGCATGTCTGCACGTGGAGAAAGACTTTCCCGTGGGAAGCCGGTTTTTGTCAAACGGGTCCCAGTGCTGTGCTCCTCTCTTTTCACTCCTACTGCCAGAAGCCCAGTGAGGATGGGAGGGCTTAGCACATGGCTGGGCACTATGTTTTCTTCCAGAGTCGTGGATAGCATTTGCTTTACCTTGCCACAACCACTTGTGAGAGGGTCTGCACCTCAGGAAAACTGTTTCCGTGGGAAGCCGGCTTTTGGCCAAACGGGTCTCAGGGCCGTGGGCCTCGGGTGTCCCTCCAGCTCCCCAAAGCACAGGGAAGAGGTGAGGGGCTTAGACCATGCCTGGGCAATGTTGTTTCATACACCTGGGTGTGTGGCATTTTGTTTACCTGGCTATCCCCACTTGGGATAGGTTTTCCACAGCAAGAGCATATTGCTCGTCGGAAGCCTTTTTTGCCCCAGGGGTCTCCGGGCTGTGTTCGTTGGGGTTGAACTCCTGCTAGCAAAACTGCCGGGATGAGGGAAGGGCTCAGACTGTGCCTGGGCCCTGTGGTCTCTTACAGGTCAGTGTATGGCATTTCCTTCACCTTGGCACAGGCAGCTGGGAGCATGTTTGCACGTGGAGAAGGACTTTTTCGTGGGAAGCCGGTTTTTGTCAACGGGTCCCAGTGCTGTGCTCCTCCTTTTCACCCCTGCTGCCAGAAGCCCAGTGAGGATGGGAGGGCTTAGAACATGGCTGGGCACTGTGGTTTCTTCCAGAGAAGTGGAGGGCATTTGCTTTACCTTGCCACAACCACTTGTGTGAGTGTCTGCACCTCAGGAAAACTGTTTCCGTTGGAAGCCGGCTTTTGGCCAAACGGGTCTCAGGGCCGTGGGCCTCGGGTGTCCCTCTGGCTCCAAAAAGAACAGGGATGAGGTGAGGGGCTTAGACCATGCCTGGGCAATGTTGTTTCTTACACCTGGGTGTGTGGCATTTGGTTACCTGACTACCCCCACTTTGCATAGGTTTTCCACAGCAAGCATTTATTGTTCCTAGGAAGCCGTTTTTGCCCCAGGGGTTTCCGGGCTGTGTTCGCTGGGGTTGAACTCCTGCTAGCAAAACCGCCGGGATGAGGGAAGGGCTCAGACGGTGCCTGGGCAATGTGGTCTCTTACCCGACCCGTACCCTAACTGGAACCCAAACCCTATACCCTGACCCAGACCCTGAGCCTGATCCTGACAATTACCCTGACCCTAACCCGAACCCTAACCCTAACCCTAAGCCTAACCTGATCCCTAACCATAACCCGAACCCGAACCCTAATCCTAAACCGAACCCTAGCCTAACCCAAACCCTAACCCTAACCAGAACCCTAAACGGAACCCTAACCCTAACCATAACCCTACCCGAACTCTAACCCGAACCCTAACTAGAACCCTAACCCTAACCCTAACCTAATCCTAACCCTTACCCTAACCCTTACTCGAACCCTAACCCTAACCCTAACCCTAAACCTCAGCCTAACACAAACCTGAACCCGAACCCTAACCGTACCCTACGCGAACCAGAACCCTAACCCGAACCCTAACCCTAAACCGAACCATAACCCTAACCAGAACCCTAGCCCTAACCCGAACCCTAACACTAATCCTAACCCTAACCCGAAACCAAACCCTAACCCTAACCCTAACCCTACCACGAAAACTAACTCTAACCCTAAACTTAACCCTAACCGTAACGTGAACCCTAACCCTAACCCTAACCCTAAACCAAACCCTAACCCGAACCCTAACCCTAACCCTAACCTAACGCTAACCCAAAACCTAACCATAAACCTAACCCTAACCTTAACCCGAAACCGAACCCTAACCCGAACCCTAACCCTATCCTAATCCTAACCCGAACCCTAACCCTATCCCTAATCCTAACCCTAACCCTATCCTAATCCTAACCCTTACCCTAACCCTTACTCGAACCCGAACCTGAAACGTAAACCGAACCCTAAACCTAACCCTAACCCTAACCCTCTGCCTAACACGAACCTGAACCCGAACCCTAACCGTAACCCTACCCGAAACAGAACCGTAACCCGAACCCTAACCCTAAACCGAACCATAACCCTAACCAGAACCCTAGCCCTAACCCGAACCCTAACACTAATCCTAACCCTAACCCGAAACCAAACCCTAACCCTAACCCTAACCCTACCACGAAAACTAACTCTAACCCTAAACTTAACCCTAACCGTAACGTGAACCCTAACCCTAACCCTAACCCTAAACCAAACCCTAACCCTAACCCTAACCCTAACCCTAACCTAACGCTAACCCAAAACCTAACCATAAACCTAACCCTAACCTTAACCCGAAACCGAACCCTAACCCGAACCCTAACCCTATACCGAATCCTAACCCGAACCCTAACCCTATCCCTAATCCTAACCCTAACCCTATCCTAATCCTAACCCTTACCCTAACCCTTACTCGAAACCGAACCTGAAACGTAAACCGAACCCTAAACCTAACCCTAACCCTAACCCTCTGCCTAACACGAACCTGAACCCGAACCCTAACCGTAACCCTACCCGAAACAGAACCGTAACCCGAACCCTAACCCTAAACCGAACCATAACCCTAACCAGAACCCTAGCCCTAACCTGAACCCTAATCTTAATCCTAACCCTAACACGAAACCTAACCCTAACCCTAACCCGAACCCTAACCTTAACATGAACCTGAACCCGAAACCTAACCCTAACCCTAACCCTAACACGAAAACTAACCCTAACCCTAAACCTAACCCTAACCCTAACGTGAACCCTAACCCTAACCCTAAACCAAACCCTAACCCTAACCCTAACCCTAACGCTAACCCGAACCCTAACCATAACCCTAACCCTAACCTTAACCCGAAACCGAACCCTAACCCGAACCCTAACCCTAACCCGAACCCTAACCCGAACACCAATTCCAACCCTAACCCTAACCCTAACCCTAACTGAAAACGAACCCGAACCCGAACAATAACCCAAACGCTAACCCTAACCCTAACCGTAACCCTAACCCTAACCCTAACCCTACCCGAAACCTAACCCTAACAGTAACCCTAACCCGAAACCTAACCCTAACCCGAACACTAACCCTAACCCTAATCCTCAGCCTAACCCGAACCCGAACCCTAACGCTAACCCTACCCGAACCCTAATCCTAAACCAAACCCTAACCCTAAACCTAACCCTAACCCTAACCCGAACCCTAACCCTAACCCTAACCGTAACCCTAACCCAAGTGCTAACCCAAACCCGACCGTAACCCTAAACCTATCCCTAACCTGAACCCTAACCATAACCCTAACCCGACCCCGAATCCGAATCGTAACCCGAACCCTAACCGTAACCCTAACCCTAACCCTAACCGTAACCCTAGCCCGAACCCTAACCCTAACCCTAACCCTAACCCTACCCTATCCCTAACCTGAAACCTAACCCTAACCCTAACCCGAAACCGAAACCTAACCCTAACCCTAAACGTATCTCTAACCCAACCCTAACCTTAACCCAAATCTAACCCTAACACGAACCCAAACCCGAACCCTAACCCTAACCCTAACCCGAACCCTAACCCTAACCCTAACCCCTAACCCTAACCCTAACCCTAACCCTAAACCGAACCCGAAACCTAACCCTAACCATAACCCTAACCCTGATCCGAACCCTAACCCTAACCCTAACACTAACCCTAACTCTAAACCTAACCCGAACCCGAAGCCAATCACTAACCATAACCCAAATGATACCCGAACCCGAACCCTAAACCAAAACCGATCCCACACCCTAACTCTAACCCGAAACCTAACCCTAACCCTAACCATAACCGGAACCCTAACCCTGACTCGAACCCTAACGCTAACCCTATCCCTAACCTGAAACCTAACCCTAACCCTAACCGGAAACGTAACCCTAACCCTAACCGTAACCTTAACCCGAACGCTAACACTAATGCGACCGTAAACCTAACCCTATCCCTAACCTGAGCCCTAACCATAACCCTAACCCGACCCCGAAACCGAATCGTAACCCTAACCCTAATCGTAACCCTAACCCTAACCCTAACCATAACCTGAACCCGAACCCTAACCCTAACCCTAACCCTAACCCTAACCCTAACCCTAACCCTAATCCAAACCCTAACCCTAACTCAAACCCTAACCCTAACACGAACCCAAACCCGAACCCGAACCCAAAATCTAACCCTAATCCGAACCCTAACCCAAACCCGAACCCTAACCCAAACCCTAACCCTAAACTTAACCCTAAACCGAACCCTAACCCTAAAACGAACTCTAACACTAACCCGAACGCTAACCCTAACCCGACCGTAACCCTAACCCTATCCCTAACCTGAACCCTAAACATAACCCTAACCCGACCCCGAACCCGAATCGTAACCCTAACCCTAACCGTAACCCTAACCCTACCCTAACCCTAACCCAAACCTAACCCTAAACCGAACCCGAACCCTAAACCGAACCCTAACCCTAACCCGAACCCTAACCCTAACCGTAACCAAAACCCGAACCCTAAACCTAACCCTAGCTCTAAACCTAAAACGAACCCTAACCCTAACCCTAACCCCAACCCTAACGCGAACTCTAATCCTAACCCTAACCCTAACCCTAACCCGAACCTGAACCCTAACCCTAACCCTAACCCTAACCCTAACCCGAACCCTAACCCTAACCCTAACCCGAATCGTAACCCTAACCCTAACCCTAACCCTAACCCTAACCCTAACCCTAAACATAACCCTAACCCGACCCCGAACCCGAATCGTAACCCTAACCCTAACCGTAACCCTAACCCTACCCTAACCCTAACCCAAACCTAACCCTAAACCGTACCCGAACCCTAAACCGAACCCTAACCCTAACCCGAACCCTAACCCTAACCGTAACCAAAACCCGAACCCTAAACCTAACCCTAGCTCTAAACCTAAAACGAACCCTAACCCTAACCCTAACCCCAACCCTAACGCGAACTCTAATCCTAACCCTAAACCTAACCCTAACCCGAACCCGAACCCTAACCCTAACCCTAACCCTAACCCGAACCCTAACCCTAACCCTAACCCGAATCGTAACCCTAACCCTAACCCTAACCCTAACCCTAACCCTAACCCGACCCCAAACCCGAATCGTAACCCTAACCCTAACCGTAACCCTAACCCTACCCTAACCCTAACCCAAACCTAACCCTAAACCGAACCCGAACCCTAACCCGAACCCTAACCCTAACATGAAACCTAATCCGAACCCTAACACGAACCCGAACCCTAACCCAAACCCGTAACCTAACTCGAACCCTAACCCTAACCCTAACCCTAACCCGCACCCGAACCCGACCCCTAACCCTAACCCGAACCCGAACCCTAACCCGAACCCGAACCCTAACCCTAACCCTAACCCTAACCCTATCACTAACTGGAAAACTAACCCTAACCCTAACCCGAACCCTAACCCTAACCTGAACCCTAACCCTAACCCTACCCAAACTCACCCGAACCCTAACCCTAACCCTAACCCGAACCCTAACCCTAACCCGAAACCCTAACCCTAACCCTAACCCGAACCCGAACCCGAACCCTAAACCGAACTGTAATCCTAACCCAAACCCTAACCCTAACCCTAACCCAAACCCAAACCTAACCCTAACCCTAACCATAACCGGAAGCCTAACCCTGACTCGAACCCTAACGCTAACCCTATCCCTAACCTGAAACCTAACCCTAAGCCTAACCCGAACCCTAACCCTAACCCTGACCGTAACCCTAACCCGAACGCTAACCCTAACCCGACCGTAACCCTAACCCTATCCCTAACCTGAACCCTAACCATAACCCTAACCCGACCCCGAACCCGAATCGTAACCCTAACCCTAACCGTAAGCCAACCCTAACCCTAAACCTAACCCCTAGCCTAACCTAACCCGAACCATAACCCAAAC
>NW_026622830.1:61965890-61988390 GCF_023065955.2 Ursus arctos | reverse complement strand
CGAACCCTAACCCTAACCCTAAACCGAAACCGAACCTTAACCCTAACCGTAACCCTAACCCGAACCCTAACCCTAACCCGACCCTTACCCTAACCCTATCCCTACCCGGAAACCTAACGCTAACCCTAACCCTAACCCTAACCCTAACCCAACCCTAGCCCTAACCCTAACCCTAACCCTAACCCTAACCCTAATCCGAACCCTAACCCTAACCCTAACCCTAATCCTAACCCTTACCCTAACCCTAACCCAAAACAAACACTAACCCTAACCCTAACCCTAACCCTAATCCGAACCCTAACCCTAACCCAAACCCAAACCCTAACCCTAACCCTAACCCTAACCCTAACCCTAACCCAAACGATACCCGAACCCGAACCCTAAAGCAAAACCGATCCCGCACCCTAACCCTAACCCGAAACCTAACCCTAACCCTAACCATAACCGGAACACTAACCCTGACTCGACCCTAAAGCTAACCCTATCCCTATATGAAACCTAACCCTAACCCTAACCCGAACCCTAAACCTAACCCTAACCGTAACCCTAACCCGAACGCTAACCCTAACCCGACCGTAACCTTAACCCTATCCCTAACCCGAACCCTAACCCTAACCCAAACCCAAACCCTAACCCTAACCCTAACCCTAACCCTAGCCCTACCGTAACCCTAACCCTAACCCTAAAGCTAATCCGAACCCTAACCCTAACCCTAACCCGAGCCCGAAAACTAACCCTAACCCTTAGCCTAACCTAACCCGAACCGTAACCCGAACCGTAACCCGACCCTTACCCTAACCCTATCCCTAACGTGAACCCGAACCCTAACCCTAACCCTAACCCTAATCCGAACCCTAACCCTAACCCTAACCCTAACTCTAAACCTAACCCGAACCCGAAGCCAAACACTAACCATAACCCAAGCGATACCCGAACCCGAACCCTAAACCAAAACCGATCCCGCACCCTAACCCTAACCCGAAACCTAACCCTAACCCTAACCATAACCGGAACCCTAACCCTGACTCGACCCTAACGCTAACCCTATCCCTAACCTGAAACCTAACCTTAACCCTAACCCGAACCCTAGCCCTAACCCTAACCCTAACCCTAACCCAAATCTAACCCTAACCCGAACCCTAACCCAAACCCTAACCCTAAACTTAACCCTAAACCGAACCCGAACCCTAAACCGAACCCTAACCCTAACACGAACCCTAACCCTAACCCAAACCCAAACCCTAACCCTAACCCTAACCCTAACTCTAGCCCTAACCGTAACCCTAACCCTAACCCTAAAGCTAATACGAACCCTAACCCTAACCCTAAACCGAGCCCGAAAACTAACCCTAACCCTTAGCCTAACCTAACCCGAACCGTAACCCAAACCGTAACCCGACCCTTACCCTAACCCTATCCCTAACGTGAACCTGAACCCTAACCCTAACCCTAAACCGAAATCGAACCTTAACCCTAACCGTAACTCTAACCCGAACCCTAACCCTAACCCGACCCTTACCCTAACCCTATCCCTAACCCTAAACTTAACCCGAACCCGAACCCTAACCCTAACCCTAAACGCATCCCTAACCCGAACCCTAACCCTAACCCTAAACAAACTCACCCAAACCCTAACCCTAACCCTAATCCAAACCCTAACCTTAACCCAAACCCTAACCCTAACACGAACCCAAACCCGAACCCAAACCGAAATCTAACCCTAACTCGAACCCTAACCCAAACCCGAACCCTAAACCAAACCCTAAACCTAAACTTAACCCTAAACCGAACACGAACCCTAACCCGAACCCTTACCCTAACCCTAACCCAAAACAAACACTAACCCTAACCCTAACCCTAACCCTAAACCGAACCCGATCCCGAACCCAAAACCTAACCCTAACCCTAACCCTAACCCTAACCCTAACGCGACCCTTACCCTAACCCTATCCCTAAACTGAACCCGAACCCTAACCCTAACCCTAACCCGAAACCGAACCCTAAACCGAACCCTAACCCTAACCCGAACCCGAACCCGACCCCGAACCCGAATCGTAACCCTAACCCTAACCGTAACCCTAACCCTAACCCTAACCCTAATCCTAACCCTTAGCCTAACCTAACCCGAACCGTAACCCGGACCCTAACCAGACCCTTACCCTAACCCTATCCCTAACCTGAACCCGAACCCTAACCCTAACCCGAACCCTAACCCTAACCCTAACCAAACTCACCCGAACCCTAACCCTAACCCTAATCCAAACCCTATCCCTAACACAAACCCTAAACATAACACGAACCCAAAACCGAACCCAAACTCAAAATCTAACCCTAACCCTAATCCTAACCCTAAACCGAACCCTAACCCTAACCCTAACCAGATCTCTAACTCGAACCCGAACCCTAACCCTAACCCGACCCTAACCCTAACCCTAACCCTAACCGAAACCTAACCCTAACCCTAACGCTAACCCGAACCCGAACGCAAACCCTAACGCTAACCGTAATCCTACCCCTAACCCGACCCTAACTCAAACCCGAACCCTAACCCTAACCCTAAACCTAACCCTAACACGACCCTAACCCTAACAATATCCCTAACAGGAAACCTAACCCTAACCCTAACCCTAACCCTAACCTGAACCCTAACCCTAACCAGAAACCTAACCCTAACCCTAACCCTAACCCTCACACGAACCCTAACGAGAACGCTAACCCTAACCCTGACTCTATCCCTAACTTTAAACTTAACCCTAACCCGAATCTGAGCCCTAACTCTAACCCTAACCCTAACCCGAACCCTAACCGTAACCCTAACCCTAACCCTACCCTATCCGTACCCTAACCCTAACCCTAACCTGAACCCGAACCCAAATCCAAACCCTAACCCTAACCCAAAACCTAACCCGAACTATAACCCGAACCCTAACCCTAACCCAAAGCCAAAACCGAACCCTAACCCTAACCGTAACCCTAACCCGAACCCTAACCCCAACGCTATCCCTAACCTGAAATCTAACCCTAACCCTAACCCGAACCCAAACCCTAACCCTAACCCTAAAAGTATCCCTAACCCGAACCCTAACCCGAACCCTAACCCTATACCTAACCTGAAACCTAACCCTAACCCTAACCCTAACTCGAACAATAACCCTAAACTTAACCCGAAACCGAACCCTAACACTAACCCTAACCCTAACCCGAACCCGAACCATAACCCTAACTCTAAACCTAAACCTGACCCTGACCCTTACCCTGACCCTAAACCCTAAACCCTGACCCTGACCCTAACCCTAACCCTAACCCGAGCCATAACCCTAACCGGAACCCAAGCCCTAACGCGAACCCTAACCCTAACCCGAACCCTAACCCGAACCCGAACCGTAACCGGAACACTACCCTAACCCTAACCCTACCAGAAATATAACCCTAAACCTAACCCTAACCCGAACCCTAACCCTAACCCTAACCCTAACCCTAATCCGAACCCTAACCCTAACCATAACCCTAACCCTAACCCTAACTCTAAACCTAACCTGAACCCGAAGCCAAACACTAACCATAACCGAAACGATACCCGAACCCGAACCCTAAACCAAAACCGATCCCGCACCCTAACCCTAACCCTAACCCTAACCCTAACCCTAACCCGAAAACTAACCCTAACCCTTAGCCTAACCTAACCCGAACCGTAACCCGAACCGTAACCCGACCCTTACCCTAACCCTATCCCTAACGTGAACCCAAACCCTAACCCTAACCCTAAACCGAAATCGAACCTTAACCCTAACCGTAACCCTAACCCGAACCCTAACCCTAACCCGACACTTACCCTAACCCTATCCCTAACCCTAAACTTAACCCGAACCCGAACCCTACCCCTAACCCTAAACACATCCCTAACCCGAACCCTAACACCAACCGACCCTAACCCTAACCCTCTTCCTAACCGGAAACCTAACCCTAACCCTAACCTGAACCCTAACCCTAACCCTAACCCTAACCCTAACCCTAACCAAACTCACCCGAACCCTAACCCTAACCCTAATCCAAACCCTAACCTTAACCCAAACCCTAACCCTAACACGAACCCAAATCCGAACCCAAACCCAAAATCTAACCCTAACTCGAACCCTAACCCAAACCTGAACCCTAACCCAAACCCTAAACCTAAATTAACCCTAACCCGAACACTAACCCAAACCCGAACCCTAACCCAAACCCTAACACGAAACCTAAACCTAACCCGAAACCTAACCTTAACCCTAACCCGAAAACTAACCCTAACCCCTAACGCTAACCCTAACTCTAACCTGAACCCTAACCATAACCCTAACCCGACCCCGAACCCGAATTGTAACCCTAACCCTAACCGTAACCCTAACCCTAACCCTAACCCTAACAGAACCACTAACCCTAACCTTATCCCTAACCTGAACCCTAACCCTAACACTAACCTTAAACTGAAACCGAACCCTAACCCTAACCGTAACCCTAACGCGAACCCTAACCCTAACCCGACACTTACCCTAACCCTAACCCTAACCCTAACCTAACCCTAACCCGAACCCTAACCCTAACCCTAACCCTAACCAAACTCACCCGAACCCTAACCCTAACCCTAATCCAAACCCTAACCTTAACCCAAACCCTAACCCTAACACGAACCCAAATCCGAACCCAAACCCAAAATCTAACCCTAACTCGAACCCTAACCCAAACCCGAACCCTAACCCAAATCCTAAACCTAAACTTAACCCTAAACCGAACACGAACCCTAACCCGAACCCTTACCCTAACCCTAACCCAAAACAAACACTAACCCTAACCCTAAACCTAACCCTAAACCGAACCCGATCCCGAACCCAAAACCTAACCCTAACCCTAACCCTAACCCTAACCCTAACCCTAATCCGAACCCTAACCCTAACCCTAACCCTAACCCTAACTCTAAACCTAACCCGAACCCGAAGCCAAACACTAACCATAACCCAAACGATACCCGAACCCGAACCCTAAACAAAAACCGATCCCGCACCCTAACCCTAACCCGAAACCTAACCCTAACCCTTACCATAACCGGAACCCTAACCCTGACTCGACCCTAACGCTAACCCTATCCCTAACCTGAAACCTAACCTTAACCCTAACCCGAACCCTAGCCCTAACCCTAACCCTAACCTAACCCTAACCCTAATCCGAACCCTAACCCTAACCCTAACCCTAACCCTTACCCTAACCCTAACCCAAAACAAACACTAACCCTAACCCTAACCCTAACCCTAATCCGAACCCTAACCCTAACCCAAACCCAAAACCTAACCCTAACCCTAACCCTAACCCTAATCCGAACCCTAACCCAAACCCTAACCCTAACCCTAACCCTAACCCTAACCCTAATCCGAACCCTAACCCTAACCCAAACCCAAAACCTAACCCTAACCCTAACCCTAACCCTAATCCGAACCCTAACCCTAACCCAAACCCTAACCCTAACCCTAACCCTAACCCTAACCCAAACGATACCCGAACCCGAACCCTAAACCAAAACCGATCCCGCACCCTAACCCTAACCCGAAACCTAACCCTAACCCTAACCATAACCGGAACACTAACCCTGACTCGACCCTAAAGCTAACCCTATCCCTATATGAAACCTAACCCTAACCCTAACCCGAACCCTAAACCTAACCCTAACCGTAACCCTAACCCGAACGCTAACCCTAACCCGACCGTAACCTTAACCCTATCCCTAACCCGAACCCTAACCCTAACCCAAACCCAAAGCCTAACCCTAACCCTAACCCTAACCCTAGCCCTACCGTAACCCTAACCCTAACCCTAAAGCTAATCCGAACCCTAACCCTAACCCTAACCCGAGCCCGAAAACTAACCCTAACCCTTAGCCTAACCTAACCCGAACCGTAACCCGAAACGTAACCCGACCCTTACCCTAACCCTATCCCTAACGTGAACCCGAACCCTAACCCTAACCCTAAACCGAAATCGAACCTTAACCCTAACCGTAACCCTAACCCGAACCCTAACCCTAACCCGACCCTTACCCTAACCCTATCCCTAACCCTAAACTTAACCCGAACCCGAACCCTACCCCTAACCCTAAACACATCCCTAACCCGAACCCTAACCCCAACCCGACCCTAACCCTAACCCTATTCCTAACCGGAAACCTAACCCTAACCCTAACCTGAACCCTAACCCTAACCCTAACCCTAACCCTAACCAAACTCACCCGAACCCTAACCATAACCCTAATCCAAACCCTAACCTTAACCCAAACCCTAACCCTAACACGAACCCAAATCCGAACCCAAACCCAAAATCTAACCCTAACTCGAACCCTAACCCAAACCTGAACCCTAACCCAAACCCTAAACCTAAACTTAACCCTAACCCGAACACTAACCCAAACCCGAACCCTAACCCAAACCCTAACCCGAACCCTAAACCTAACCCGAAACCTAACCTTAACCCTCACCCGAAACCTAACCCTAACCCCTAACCCTAACCCTAACTCTAACCTGAACCCTAACCATAACCCTAACCCCACCCCGAACCCGAATTGTAACCCTAACCCTAACCTGAACCCTAACCCTAACACTAACCTTAAACTGAAACCGAACCCTAACCCTAACCGTAACCCTAACGCGAACCCTAACCCTAACCCGACACTTACCCTAACCCTAACCCTAACCTAACCCTAACCCGAACCCTAACCCTAACCCTAACACTAACCAAACTCACCCGAACCCTAACCCTAACCCTAATCCAAACCCTAACCTTAACCCAAACCCTAACCCTAACACGAACCCAAATCCGAACCCAAACCCAAAATCTAACCCTAACTCGAACCCTAACCCAAACCCGAACCCTAACCCAAATCCTAAACCTAAACTTAACCCTAATCCGAACACGAACCCTAACCCGAACCCTTACCCTAACCCTAACCCAAAACACACACTAACCCTAACCCTAACCCTAACCCTAAACCGAACCCGATCCCGAACGCAAAACCTAACCCTAACCCTAACCCTAACCCTAACCCTAACCCTAACCCGAGCCATAACCCTAACCGGAACCCAAGCCCTAACGCGAACCCTAACCCTAACCCGAACCCTAACCCGAACCCGAATCGTAACCGGAACACTACCCTAACCCTAACCCTACCAGAAATATAACCCTAAACCTAACCCTAACCCGAACCCTAACCCTAACCCTAACCCTAACCCTCACCCGAACCCTAACCCTAACCCTAACCCTAACCCTAACCCTAACCCGAACCCTTGCCCTAAGCCTAACAAAACCCTAACCCTAACCCAAACCCTAACCATAACAAGAACACAAACCCGAACCCAAACCCAAAATCTAACCCTAACCCGAACCCTAACCCAAACCCGAACCCTAACCCAAACCCTAACCCTAAACTTAACCCTAAACCGAACCCGAACCCTAAACCGAACCCTAACCCTTACCCTAACCCTAATCGAACCCGAACCCTAACCCTAAACCTAACCGTAACCCTAATCCTAACCCTAACCCTAAACCGAACACGAACCCTAACCCGAACCCTTACCCTAACCCTAACCCAAAACAAACACTAACCCTAACCCTAAACCTAACCCTAAACCGAACCCGATCCCGAACCCAAAACCTAACCCTAACCCTAACCCTAACCCTAACCCTAACCCTAATCCGAACCCTAACCCTAACCCTAACCCTAACCCTAACTCTAAACCTAACCCGAACCCGAAGCCAAACACTAACCATAACCCAAACGATACCCGAACCCGAACCCTAAACAAAAACCGATCCCGCACCCTAACCCTAACCCGAAACCTAACCCTAACCCTTACCATAACCGGAACCCTAACCCTGACTCGACCCTAACGCTAACCCTATCCCTAACCTGAAACCTAACCTTAACCCTAACCCGAACCCTAGCCCTAACCCTAACCCTAACCTAACCCTAACCCTAATCCGAACCCTAACCCTAACCCTAACCCTAACCCTTACCCTAACCCTAACCCAAAACAAACACTAACCCTAACCCTAACCCTAACCCTAATCCGAACCCTAACCCTAACCCAAACCCAAAACCTAACCCTAACCCTAACCCTAACCCTAATCCGAACCCTAACCCAAACCCTAACCCTAACCCTAACCCTAACCCTAACCCTAATCCGAACCCTAACCCTAACCCAAACCCAAAACCTAACCCTAACCCTAACCCTAACCCTAATCCGAACCCTAACCCTAACCCAAACCCTAACCCTAACCCTAACTCTAACCCTAACCCTAACCCTAACCCAAACGATACCCGAACCCGAACCCTAAACCAAAACCGATCCCGCACCCTAACCCTAACCCGAAACCTAACCCTAACCCTAACCATAACCGGAACACTAACCCTGACTCGACCCTAAAGCTAACCCTATCCCTATATGAAACCTAACCCTAACCCTAACCCGAACCCTAAACCTAACCCTAACCGTAACCCTAACCCGAACGCTAACCCTAACCCGACCGTAACCTTAACCCTATCCCTAACCCGAACCCTAACCCTAACCCAAACCCAAAGCCTAACCCTAACCCTAACCCTAACCCTAGCCCTACCGTAACCCTAACCCTAACCCTAAAGCTAATCCGAACCCTAACCCTAACCCTAACCCGAGCCCGAAAACTAACCCTAACCCTTAGCCTAACCTAACCCGAACCGTAACCCGAAACGTAACCCGACCCTTACCCTAACCCTATCCCTAACGTGAACCCGAACCCTAACCCTAACCCTAAACCGAAATCGAACCTTAACCCTAACCGTAACCCTAACCCGAACCCTAACCCTAACCCGACCCTTACCCTAACCCTATCCCTAACCCTAAACTTAACCCGAACCCGAACCCTACCCCTAACCCTAAACACATCCCTAACCCGAACCCTAACCCCAACCCGACCCTAACCCTAACCCTATTCCTAACCGGAAACCTAACCCTAACCCTAACCTGAACCCTAACCCTAACCCTAACCCTAACCCTAACCAAACTCACCCGAACCCTAACCCTAACCCTAATCCAAACCCTAACCTTAACCCAAACCCTAACCCTAACACGAACCCAAATCCGAACCCAAACCCAAAATCTAACCCTAACTCGAACCCTAACCCAAACCTGAACCCTAACCCAAACCCTAAACCTAAACTTAACCCTAACCCGAACACTAACCCAAACCCGAACCCTAACCCAAACCCTAACCCGAACCCTAAACCTAACCCGAAACCTAACCTTAACCCTCACCCGAAACCTAACCCTAACCCCTAACCCTAACCCTAACTCTAACCTGAACCCTAACCATAACCCTAACCCGACCCCGAACCCGAATTGTAACCCTAACCCTAACCTGAACCCTAACCCTAACACTAACCTTAAACTGAAACCGAACCCTAACCCTAACCGTAACCCTAACGCGAACCCTAACCCTAACCCGACACTTACCCTAACCCTAACCCTAACCTAACCCTAACCCGAACCCTAACCCTAACCCTAACACTAACCAAACTCACCCGAACCCTAACCCTAACCCTAATCCAAACCCTAACCTTAACCCAAACCCTAACCCTAACACGAACCCAAATCCGAACCCAAACCCAAAATCTAACCCTAACTCGAACCCTAACCCAAACCCGAACCCTAACCCAAATCCTAAACCTAAACTTAACCCTAATCCGAACACGAACCCTAACCCGAACCCTTACCCTAACCCTAACCCAAAACAAACACTAACCCTAACCCTAACCCTAACCCTAAACCGAACCCGATCCCGAACGCAAAACCTAACCCTAACCCTAACCCTAACCCTAACCCTAACCCTAACCCGAGCCATAACCCTAACCGGAACCCAAGCCCTAACGCGAACCCTAACCCTAACCCGAACCCTAACCCGAACCCGAATCGTAACCGGAACACTACCCTAACCCTAACCCTACCAGAAATATAACCCTAAACCTAACCCTAACCCGAACCCTAACCCTAACCCTAACCCTAACCCTCACCCGAACCCTAACCCTAACCCTAACCCTAACCCTAACCCTAACCCTAACCCGAACCCTTGCCCTAAGCCTAACAAAACCCTAACCCTAACCCAAACCCTAACCATAACAAGAACACAAACCCGAACCCAAACCCAAAATCTAACCCTAACCCGAACCCTAACCCAAACCCGAACCCTAACCCAAACCCTAACCCTAAACTTAACCCTAAACCGAACCCGAACCCTAAACCGAACCCTAACCCTTACCCTAACCCTAATCGAACCCGAACCCTAACCCTAAACCTAACCGTAACCCTAATCCTAACCCTAACCCTAACCCGATCCCGAACCCAAAACCTAACCCTAACCCTAACCCTAACCCTAACCCTAACCCTAATCCGAACCCTAACCCTAACCCTAACCCTAACCCTAACTCTAAACCTAACCCGAACCCGAAGCCAAACACTAACCATAACCCAAACGATACCCGAACCCGAACCCTAAACAAAAACCGATCCCGCACCCTAACCCTAACCCGAAACCTAACCCTAACCCTTACCATAACCGGAACCCTAACCCTGACTCGACCCTAACGCTAACCCTATCCCTAACCTGAAACCTAACCTTAACCCTAACCCGAACCCTAGCCCTAACCCTAACCCTAACCTAACCCTAACCCTAATCCGAACCCTAACCCTAACCCTAACCCTAACCCTAACCCTTACCCTAACCCTAACCCAAAACAAACACTAACCCTAACCCTAACCCTAACCCTAATCCGAACCCTAACCCTAACCCAAACCCAAAACCTAACCCTAACCCTAACTCTAACCCTAATCCGAACCCTAACCCAAACCCTAACCCTAACCCTAACCCTAACCCTAACCCTAACCCTAATCCGAACCCTAACCCTAACCCAAACCCAAAACCTAACCCTAACCCTAACCCTAACCCTAATCCGAACCCTAACCCTAACCCAAACCCTAACCCTAACCCTAACCCTAACCCTAACCCTAACCCAAACGATACCCGAACCCGAACCCTAAACCAAAACCGATCCCGCACCCTAACCCTAACCCGAAACCTAACCCTAACCCTAACCATAACCGGAACACTAACCCTGACTCGACCCTAAAGCTAACCCTATCCCTATATGAAACCTAACCCTAACCCTAACCCGAACCCTAAACCTAACCCTAACCGTAACCCTAACCCGAACGCTAACCCTAACCCGACCGTAACCTTAACCCTATCCCTAACCCGAACCCTAACCCTAACCCAAACCCAAAGCCTAACCCTAACCCTAACCCTAACCCTAGCCCTACCGTAACCCTAACCCTAACCCTAAAGCTAATCCGAACCCTAACCCTAACCCTAACCCGAGCCCGAAAACTAACCCTAACCCTTAGCCTAACCTAACCCGAACCGTAACCCGAAACGTAACCCGACCCTTACCCTAACCCTATCCCTAACGTGAACCCGAACCCTAACCCTAACCCTAAACCGAAATCGAACCTTAACCCTAACCGTAACCCTAACCCGAACCCTAACCCTAACCCGACCCTTACCCTAACCCTATCCCTAACCCTAAACTTAACCCGAACCCGAACCCTACCCCTAACCCTAAACACATCCCTAACCCGAACCCTAACCCCAACCCGACCCTAACCCTAACCCTATTCCTAACCGGAAACCTAACCCTAACCCTAACCTGAACCCTAACCCTAACCCTAACCCTAACCCTAACCAAACTCACCCGAACCCTAACCCTAACCCTAATCCAAACCCTAACCTTAACCCAAACCCTAACCCTAACACGAACCCAAATCCGAACCCAAACCCAAAATCTAACCCTAACTCGAACCCTAACCCAAACCTGAACCCTAACCCAAACCCTAAACCTAAACTTAACCCTAACCCGAACACTAACCCAAACCCGAACCCTAACCCAAACCCTAACCCGAACCCTAAACCTAACCCGAAACCTAACCTTAACCCTCACCCGAAACCTAACCCTAACCCCTAACCCTAACCCTAACTCTAACCTGAACCCTAACCATAACCCTAACCCGACCCCGAACCCGAATTGTAACCCTAACCCTAACCTGAACCCTAACCCTAACACTAACCTTAAACTGAAACCGAACCCTAACCCTAACCGTAACCCTAACGCGAACCCTAACCCTAACCCGACACTTACACTAACCCTAACCCTAACCCTAACCTAACCCTAACCCTAACCCGAACCCTAACCCTAACCCTAACACTAACCAAACTCACCCGAACCCTAACCCTAACCCTAATCCAAACCCTAACCTTAACCCAAACCCTAACCCTAACACGAACCCAAATCCGAACCCAAACCCAAAATCTAACCCTAACTCGAACCCTAACCCAAACCCGAACCCTAACCCAAATCCTAAACCTAAACTTAACCCTAATCCGAACACGAACCCTAACCCGAACCCTTACCCTAACCCTAACCCAAAACAAACACTAACCCTAACCCTAACCCTAACCCTAAACCGAACCCGATCCCGAACCCAAAACCTAACCCTAACCCTAACCCTAACCCGAGCCATAACCCTAACCGGAACGCAAGCCCTAATGCGAACCCTAACCCTAACCCGAACCCTAATCCGAACCCGAATCGTAACCGGAACACTACCCTAACCCTAACCCTACCAGAAATATAACCCTAAACCTAACCCTAACCCGAACCCTAACCCTAACCCTAACACTAACCCTCACCCGAACCCTAACACGAACGCTAACCCTAACCCTGACTCTAACCCTAACATTAAACTTAACCCTAACCCGAATCTGGGCCCTAACTCTAACCCTAACCCTAACCGTAACCCTAACCCTAACCCGAACCCTTACCCTAACCCTAACCCAAAACAAACACTAACCCTAAACCTAACCCTAACCCTAATCCGAACCCTAACCCTAACCATAACCCTAACCCTAACCCTAACTCTAAACCTAACCTGAACCCGAAGCCAAACACTAACCATAACCGAAACGATACCCGAACCCAAACCCTAAACCAAAACCGATCCCGCACCCTAACCCTAACCCGAAACCTAACCCTAACCCTAACCATAACCGGAACCCTAACCCTGACTCGACCCTAAAGCTAACCCTATCCCTATATGAAACCTAACCCTAACCCTAACCCGAACCCTAAACCTAACCCTAACCGTAACCCTAACTCGAACGCTAACCCTAACCCGACCGTAACCCTAACCCTATCCCTAACCCGAACCCTAACCCTAACCCAAACCCAAACCCTAACCCTAACCCTAACCCTAGCCCTAACCGTAACCCTAACCCTAACCCTAAAGCTAATCCGAACCCTAACCCTAACCCTAACCCGAGCCCAAAAACTAACCCTAACCCTTAGCCTAACCTAACCCGAACCGTAACCCGAACCGTAACCCGACCCTTACCCTAACCCTATCCCTAACGTGAACCCGAACCCTAACCCTAACCCTAACCCTAACCCTAACCCTAATCCGAACCCTAACCCTAACCCTAACCCTAACCCTAACTCTAAACCTAACCCGAACCCGAAGCCAAACACTAACCATAACCCAAACGATACCCGAACCCGAACCCTAAACAAAAACCGATCCCGCACCCTAACCCTAACCCGAAACCTAACCCTAACCCTTACCATAACCGGAACCCTAACCCTGACTCGACCCTAACGCTAACCCTATCCCTAACCTGAAACCTAACCTTAACCCTAACCCGAACCCTAGCCCTAACCCTAACCCTAACCCTAACCCTAACCCTAATCCGAACCCTAACCCTAACCCTAACCCTAACCCTAACCCTTACCCTAACCCTAAACCAAAACAAACACTAAACCTAAACCTAACCCTAACCCTAATCCGAACCCTAACCCTAACCATAACCCTAACCCTAACCCTAACCCTAACCCTAACCCTAACCCTAACCCAAACGATACCCGAACCCGAACCCTAAACCAAAATCGATCCCGCACCCTAACCCTAACCCGAAACCTAACCCTAACCCTAACCATAACCGGAACACTAACCCTGACTTGACCCTAAAGCTAACCCTATCCCTATATGAAACCTAACCCTAACCCTAACCCGAACCCTAAACCTAACCCTAACCGTAACCCTAACCCGAACGCTAACCCTAACCCTAACCCTAACCCTAACCCTAACCAAACTCACCCGAACCCTAACCCTAACCCTAATCCAAACCCTAACCTTAACCCAAACCCTAACCCTAACACGAACCCAAATCCGAACCCAAACCCAAAATCTAACCCTAACTCGAACCCTAACCCAAACCTGAACCCTAACCCAAACCCTAAACCTAAACTTAACCCTAACCCGAACACTAACCCAAACCCGAACCCTAACCCAAACCCTAACCCGAACCCTAAACCTAACCCGAAACCTAACCTTAACCCTCACCCGAAACCTAACCCTAACCCCTAACCCTAACCCTAACTCTAACCTGAACCCTAACCATAACCCTAACCCGACCCCGAACCCGAATTGTAACCCTAACCCTAACCGTAACCCTAACCCTAACCCTAACCCTAACAGAACCACTAACCCTAACCTTATCCCTAACCTGAACCCTAACCCTAACACTAACCTTAAACTGAAACCGAACCCTAACCCTAACCGTAACCCTAACGCGAACCCTAACCCTAACCCGACACTTACCCTAACCCTAACCCTAACCCTAACCTAACCCTAACCCTAACCCGAACCCTAACCCTAACCCTAACCCTAACCAAATTCACCCGAACCCTAACCCTAACCCTAATCCAAACCCTAACCTTAACCCAAACCCTAACCCTAACACGAACCCAAATCCGAACCCAAACCCAAAATCTAACCCTAACTCGAACCCTAACCCAAACCCGAACCCTAACCCAAATCCTAAACCTAAACTTAACCCTAAACCGAACACGAACCCTACCCGAACCCTTACCCTAACCCTAACCCAAAACAAACACTAACCCTAACCCTAACCCTAACCCTAAACCGAACCCGATCCCGAACCCAAAACCTAACCCTAACCCTAACCCTAACCCTAACCCTAATCCGAACACTAACCCTAACCCTAACCCTAACCCTAACTCTAAACCTAACCCGAACCCGAAGCCAAACACTAACCATAACCCAAACGATACCCGAACCCGAACCCTAAACCAAAACCGATCCCGCACCCTAACCCTAACCCGAAACCTAACCCTAACCCTTACCATAACCGGAACCCTAACCCTGACTCGACCCTAACGCTAACCCTATCCCTAACCTGAAACCTAACCCTAACCCTAACCCTAACCCTAACCCTAACCCTAACCCTAACCCTAACTGAAACCGAACCCTAACCCTAACCGTAACCCTAACGCGAACCCTAACCCTAACCCGACACTTACCCTAACCCTAACCCTAACCCTAACCTAACCCTAACCCGAACCCTAACCCTAACCCTAACCCTAACCCGAACCCTTACCCTAACCCTAACCCAAAACAAACACTAACCCTAACCCTAACCCTAACCCTAAACCGAACCCGATCCCGAACCCAAAACCTAACCCTAACCCTAACCCTAATCCGAACACTAACCCTAACCCTAACCCTAACCCTAACTCTAAACCTAACCCGAACCCGAAGCCAAACACTAACCATAACCCAAACGATACCCGAACCCGAACCCTAAACCAAAACCGATCCCGCACCCTAACCCTAACCCGAAACCTAACCCTAACCCTTACCATAACCGGAACCCTAACCCTGACTCGACCCTAACGCTAACCCTATCCCTAACCTGAAACCTAACCTTAACCCTAACCCGAACCCTAGCCCTAACCCTAACCCTAACCCTAACCCAAATCTAACCCTAACCCGAACCCTAACCCTAACCCGAACCCTAACCCAAACCCTAACCCTAAACTTAACCCTAAAACAAACCCGAACCCTAAACCGAACCCTAACCCTAACACGAACCCTAACCCTAACCCAAACCCAAACCCTAACCCTAACCCTAACCCTAACCCTAACCGTAACCCTAACCCTAACCCTAAAGCTAATCCGAACCCTAACCCTAACCCTGACTCGAGCCCGAAAACTAACCCTAACCCTTAGCCTAACCTAACCCGAACCGTAACCCGAACCGTAACCCGACCCTTACCCTAACCCTATCCCTAACGGGAACCCGAACCCTAACCCTAACCCTAAACCGAAATCGAACCTTAACCCTAACCGTAACCCTAACCCGAACCCTAACCCTAACCCGACCCTTACCCTAACCCTATCCCTAACCCTAAACTTAACCCGAACCCGAACCCTAACCCTAACCCTAAACGCATCCCTAACCCGAACCCTAACCCTAACCCGACCCTAACCCTAACCCTATTCCTAACCGGAAACCTAACCCTAATCCTAACCCGAACCCTAACCCTAACCCTAACCAAACTCACCCGAACCCTAACCCTAAACCTAATCCAAACCCTAACCTTAACCCAAACCCTAACCCTAACACGAACCCAAACCCGAACCCAAACCCAAATCTAACCCTAACTCGAACCCTAACCCAAACCCGAACCCTAACCCTAAACCTAAACGCATCCCTAACCCGAACCCTAACCCTAACCCGACCCTAACCCTAACCCTATTCCTAACCGGAAACCTAACCCTAATCCTAACCCGAACCCTAACCCTAACCCTAACCCTAACCAAACTCACCCGAACCCTAACCCTAAACCTAATCCAAACCCTAACCTTAACCCAAACCCTAACCCTAACACGAACCCAAACCCGAACCCAAACCCAAATCTAACCCTAACTCGAACCCTAACCCAAACCCGAACCCTAACCCAAACCCTAAACCTAAACTTAACCCTAAACCGAACACGAACCCTAACCCGAACCCTTACCCTAACCCTAATCCAAAACAAACACTAACCCTAACCCTAACCCTAACCCTAAACCGAACCCGATCCCGAACCCAAAACCTAACCCTAACCCTAACCCTAACACTAACCCTAACCCTAATCCGAACCCTAACCCTAACCATAACCCTAACCCTAACCCTAACTCTAAACCTAACCCGAACCCGAAGCCAAACACTAACCATAACCCAAACGATACCCGAACCCGAACCCTAAACCAAAACCGATCCCGCACCCTAACCCTAACCCGAAACCTAACCCTAACCCTAACCATAACCGGAACCCTAACCCTGACTCGACCCTAAAGCTAACCCTATCCCTATATGAAACCTAACCCTAACCCGAACCCGAACCCTAAACCGAACCCTAACCCTAACCCGAACCCTAATCCAAACCCTATCCCTAACACAAACCCTAAACATAACACGAACCCAAAACCGAACCCAAACTCAAAATCTAACCCTAACCCTAACCCTAACCCTAACCTAACCTTAACCCTAACCCGAACCCTAACCCTAACGCTAACCCTAACCCGAAACCTAATCCTAACCCTAACCCTAATCCTAACCCTAACCGTAACCCTAACCCTAACCCTAACCCGAACCCTAACCCTAACCCGAACCCTTGCCCGAAGCCTAACCAAACCCTAAACCTAACCCAAACCCTAACCATAACATGAACACAAACCCGAACCCAAAACCAAAATCTAACCCTAACCCAAACCCTAACCCAAACCCGAACCCTAAGCCAAAGCCTAACCCTAATCCTAAACCGAACCCGAACCCTAAACCGAACCCTAAACCTAACCCTAACCCTAACCCTAACCGAAACCGAACCCTAACCCTAAACCTAACCGTAACCCTAATCCTAACCCTAACCCTAACCCGAACCCTAACAGTAACCCGAAACCTAACCCTAACCCTACCCTAACCCTAACCCTCACCCGAACCCTAACACGAACGCTAACCCTAACCCTGACTCTATCCCTAACATTAAACTTAACCCTAACCCGAATCTGAGCCCTAACTCTAACCCTAACCCTAACCCGAACCCTAACCGTAACCCTAACCCTAACCCTAACCCTATCCGTACCCTAACCCTAACCCTAACCTGAACCCGAACCCAAATCCAAACACTAACCCTAACCCAAACCCTAACCCGAACTATAACCCGAACCCTAACCCTAACCCGAAGCTGAAACCGAACCCTAACCCTAACCGTAACCCTAACCCGAACCCTAACCCTAACGCTATCCCTAACCTGAAACCTAACCCTAACCCTAACCCGAACCCGAACCCTAACCCTAACCCTAAACGTATCCCTAACCCGAACCCTAACCCTAACCCTAAACGTATCCCTAACCTGAAACCTAACCCTAACCCTAACCCTAACCCGAACAATAACCCTAACCTTAACCCGAAACCGAACCCTAACCCTAACCCTAACCCTAACCCGAACCCGAACCATAACCCTAACTCTAACCCTAAACCTGACCCTGACCCTTACCCTGACCCTAAACCCTAAACCCTGACCCTGACCCTAACCCTAACCCTAACCCGAACCATAACCCTAACCGGAACCCAAGCCCTAACGCGAACCCTAACCCTAACCCGAACCCTAACCCGAACCCAAATCGTAACCGGAACACTACCCTAACCCTAACCCTACCCGAAATATAACCCTAAACCTAACCCTAACCCGAACCCTAACCCTAACCCGTACCCTAACCCAAATCGTAACCCAAAACCTAACCCTAACAGTAACCCTAACCCGAACACTAACCCACACCCAAACCCTACCCCTAATCCGACCCCTAATCCTCAGCCTAACCCAAACCCGAACCCTAACCCTACCCGAATCCTAACCCTAAACCAAACTCTAACCCTAACCCTAACACGAACCCTAACCCTAACCCTAACCCTCACCCGAACCCTAACACGAACGCTAATCCTAACCCTGACTCTAACCCTAACATTAAACTTAACCCTAACCCGAATCTGAGCCCTAACTCTAACCCTAACCCTAACCCGAACCCTAACCGTAACCCTAACCCAAACCCTAACCCTATCCGTACCCTAACCCTAACCCTAACCCTAACCCTAACCCTAATCCGAACCCTAACCCTAACCATAACCCTAACCCTAACCCTAACTCTAAACCTAACCCGAACCCGAAGCCAAACACTAACCATAACCCAAACGATACCCGAACCCGAACCCTAAACCAAAACCGATCCCGCACCCTAACCCTAACCCGAAACCTAACCCTAACCCTAACCATAACCGGAACCCTAACCCTGACTCGAACCCTAATGCTAACCCTATCCCTAACCTGAAACCTAACCCTAACCCTAACCCGAACCCTAAACCTAACCCTAACCGTAACCCTAACCCGAACGCTAACCCTAACCCGACCGTAACCCTAACCCTATCCCTAACCTGAACCCTAACCATAACCCTAACCCGACCCCGAACCCGAATTGTAACCCTAACCCTAACCGTAAACCTAACCCTAACCCTAACCCTAACCCTTAGCCTAACCTAACCCGAACCGTAACCCTGACACTAACCCGACCCTTACCCTAACCCTATCCCTAACCTGAACCCGAACCCTAACCCTAACCCGAACCCTAACCCTAACCCTAACCAAACTCACCCGAACCCTAACCCTAACCCTAATCCAAACCCTATCCCTAACCCAAACCCTAAACATAACACGAACCCAAACCCGAACCCAAACTCAAAATCTAACCCTAACCCTAACCCTAACCCTAACCCTAACCTAACCTTAACCCTAACCCGAACCCTAACCCTAACCCTAACCCTAACCCGAAACCTAACCCTAACCCTAACCCTAATCCTAACCCTAACCGAAACCCTAACCCTAACCATAAAACGAACCCTAACCCTAACCCTAACCCTAACCCTAAACCGAACCCTAACCCTAACCCTAACCAGATCTCCAAGCCGAACCCGAACCCTAACCCTAAACCGACCCTAACCCTAACCCTAACCCTAACCCTAACCCTATCCCTAACCCTAACCCAAACCCTAACCCTAACCCTAACCCTAACCGTACCCTAACCTGAACCCTAACCCTAACCCGAACCCTAAACCTAACCCTAACCCTAACCATACCCTAACGCTAACCCGAAAGCTAACCATAAACCTAACCCTAACCTTAACCCGAAACTGAACCCTAACCCGAACCCTAACCCTATACCAAATCCTAACCCGAACCCTAACCCTATCCCTAACCCTAACCCTATCCTAATCCTAACCCTTACCCTAACCCTTACTCGAATCCGAACCTGAAATGTAACCCGAACCCTAAACCAAACCCTAACCCTAACCCTAACCCTAATGCTAACCCGAAACCTAACCATAACCCTAACCCTTACCTTAACCCGAAACCGAACCCTAACCCGAACCCTAACCCTCACCCGAAACCTAACCCGAACCATAACCCTAACCCTAACCCTAAACCTGACCCTGACCCTTACCCTGACCCTAAACCCTAAACCCTGAACCTGACCCTGACCCTAACCCTAAACCGAACCCTGACCCGAACCTGAACACTAACCGTGATGCGAACTTGAACCCGAACCTGAACGTGAACCCCTAACCTGACCCCAAACCCGAACCCCTAACCCTAACCCTAACCCTAAACCTAACTCTAACCCGAACCCTAACCCGAACACCAATTCTAACCCTAACCCTAACCCTAACCGAAAACGAACCCGAACCCGAACCATAACCCAAACGCGAACCCTAACCCTAACCCTAACCCTAACCCGAACCCTATCCCTAACCCTAAACTTAAACCCTAAAACCTCACCCTGACCCAAACACTAACCCTGATCCTGACCATGAACCTGACCCTGAACCTAGACCCTAAACCCTGACACTGACACTGACCCTCACCCTAACCGGAATCCTGACCCGAACCTGAACACTAACCCTGACGAAAACTTCAACCCGAAACCTAACCCAAACCCTAACCCGAACCCTAACCCGAACCCTAACCCTAACCCTAACCCGTACCCGAACCATAACCCTAACCGGAACACAAGCCCTAACGCGAACCCTAGCCCTAACCCGAACCCTAAACCGAACCCGAATCGTAACCGGAACACTACCCTAACCCTAACCCTACCTGAAATATAACCCTAAACCTAACACTAACCCAAAACCTAACCCTAACCCGTGCCCTAACCCGAATCGTAACCCAAAACCTAACCCTAACAGTAACCCTAACCCGAACACTAACCCTAACCCAAACCCTAACCCTAACCCTAACCCTAATCCTCAGCCTAATCCGAACCCGAACCCTAACCCTAACCCTACCCAAAACCTAACCCTAAAACAAACCCTAACCCTAACCCGAACCCGAACCCTAACCCTAACCCTAACCCTAACTCAAACCCTAACCCGAACCCTAACCCTAACCCGAACCCGAACCCTTCCCTAACCCTAACCCATACCCGAACCCTAACCCTAACCCTACCCGAACCCTAACCCTAACCCAAACCCTAACCCTAACCCGAACCCTAACCGTAACCCTAACCCTAACCCGTACCCTAACCCTAACCCTAATCCCTAAACACTGACCTTGACCCTAACCCTAACCCTGACACTGACCCTGACCCTAACCCTAACCCGAACCCTGACCGGAACCTGAAGCCTAACGCTGACGCGAACCTGAACCCGAACCCAAACCCCGAACCCGAACCTGAAACCAAACCCCTAACCCTAAGCCTAACCCTAACACGAACCCTTACATGAACCCAAACCCTAATGCGAACCCTCACCCGAACCCTAACCAGAACCCTATCCCTAAACCGAACCCGAACCTGACCCGAACCCTAACCTGAAACCTGACCCTGACCATGACCCTGACCCTAACCCTCACAATAAACACTTAAACCTGACCCTGAACCTAACCTTAAACCTGACCCTGACCCTGACCCTAAACCCTAAACCCTGACACTGACCCTGACCCTCACCCTAACCTGAACCCTGACCCGAACCTGAACACTAACCCTGACGCGAACTTCAACCTGAAACCTAACCCGAACCCTAACCCTAAACCGAACCATTACCCGAACGCTAACCCTAACCCTAACCCTAACCCTAACACGAACCCTAACCCTAACCCTAACCCTAACCCTAACACAAACCCTAACCCTAACCCTAACCCTACCCGAAAACTAACCCTAAACTTAACCCTAACCCGAACCCTAACCCTAACCCTAAACCGTACCCTAACCCAAACCCGAACCCTTACCCAAACCCTAACACTAAACTGAACCGTAACCCTAACCCGAACCCTAGTCCTAAACCGAACGCTAACCCTAACCCGAACCCTAAAAGGACCGTAAACCTAAACCTAACCCTAACCCTCAGCCTAACCCGAATCCGAATTCTAACCCTAACTTAACCCTTACCCTAACCCTAACCCGAACACTAACCCTGATGTGAACTTGAACCTGAACCCTAACCTTA
>NW_026622830.1:61960890-61963390 GCF_023065955.2 Ursus arctos | reverse complement strand
CCTAACCCTAACCCTAACCCTAACCCTAACCCTAATCCTAACCCTAACCCTACCCCTAACCTAACCCGAACCGTAACCCGAACCCTAACCGGAGCCTTACCCTAACACTTTCCCTAACTTGAACACGAACTCTAACCCTAACCCTAACCCTAACCCTTACCTTAACCCTATCCCTAACGTGAACCCGAACCCTAACCCTAACCCTAACCCTAAACCGAAATCGAACCCTAACCCTAACCCTAACCCTAACCCTAACCCTAACCTAACCCTAACCCTAACCCTAACCCTAACCCGAAACCTAACCCTAACCCAAACCCAAACCCTAACCCTAACCCTAACCCTAGCCCTAACCGTAACCCTAACCCTAACCCTAAAGCTAATCCGAACCCTAACCCTAACCCTAACCCGAGCCCGAAAACTAACCCTAACCCTTAGCCTAACCTAACCCGAACCATAACCCGAACCGTAACCCGACCCTTACCCTAACCCTATCCCTAACGTGAACCCGAACCCTAACCCTAACCCTAAACCGAAATCGAACCTTAACCCTAACCGTAACCCTAACCCGAACCCTAACCCTAACCCGACACTTACCCTAACCCTATCCCTAACCCTAAACTTAACCCGAACCCGAACCCTACCCCTAACCCTAAACGCATCCCTAACCCTAACCCTAACCCTAACCCAACCCTAACCTAACCCTATTCCTAACCGGAAACCTAACCCTAACCCTAAACCGAACCCTAACCCTAACCCTAACCCTAACCCTAACCCTAACCCTAACCGAACTCACCCGAACCCTAACCCTAACCCTAATCCAAACCCTAACCTTAACCCAAACCCTAACCCTAACACGAACCCAAACCCGAACCCAAACCCAAAATCTAACCCTAACTCGAACCCTAACCCAAACCCGAACCCTAACCCATACCCTAAATCTAAACTTAACCCTAAACCAAACACGAACCCTAACCCGAACCCTTACCCTAACCCTAACCCAAAACAAACACTAACCCTAACCCTAACCCTAAACCGAACCCGATCCCGAACCCAAAACCTAACCCTAAGCCTAACCCTAACCCTAATCCGAACCCTAACCCTAACCATAACCCTAACCCTAACCCTAATTCTAAACCTAACCCGAACCCGAAGCCAAACACTAAACATAACCCAAACGATACCCGAACCCGAAACCTAAACCAAAACCGATCCCGCACCCTAACCCTAACCCGAAACCTAACCCTAACCCTAACCATAACCGGAACCCTAACCCTGACTCGACCCTAAAGCTAACCCTATCCCTAACCTGAAACCTAACCCTAACCCTAACCCGAACCCTAAACCTAACCCTAACCGTAACCCTAACCCGAACGCTAACCCTAACCCGACCGTAACCCTAACCCTATCCCTAACCTGAACCCTAACCATAACCCTAACCCGACCCCGAACCCGAATCGTAACCCTAACCCTAACCGTAAACCTAACCCTAACCCTAACCCTAACCCTTAGCCTAACCTAACCCGAACCGTAACCCGAACCCTAACCTGATCCTTACCCTAACCCTATCCCTAAACTGAACCCGAACCCTAACCCTAACCCGAACCCGACCCCGAACCCGAATCGTAACCCTAACCCTAACCGTAACCCTAACCCTAACCCTAACCCTAACCCTTAGCCTAACCTAACCCGAACCGTAACCCGGACCCTAACCCGACCCTTACCCTAACCCTATCCCTAACCTGAACCCGAACCCTAATCCTAACCCGAACCCTAACCCTAACCCTAACCAAACTCACCCGAACCCTAACCCTAACCCTAATCCAAACCCTATCCCTAACCCAAACCCTAAACATAACACGAACCCAAACCCGAACCCAAACTCAAAATCTAACCCTAACCCTAACCCTAACCCGAAACCTAACCCTAACCCTAACCCGAAACCTAACCCTAACCCTAACACGAACCCTACCCCTAAACCTAAAATGAATCCGAAGCCTAACCTTAACCGTAACCCTAACCCTAACCCGAACCCGAACCCTAACACAAAACCGAACTCGCACACTAACCTTAACCCGAAACCTAACCCTAACCCTAACCCTAACCCTAACCCTAACCCTAAACCGAACCCTAACCCTAACCCTAACCAGATCTCTAAGCCGAACCTGAACCCTAACCCTAACCCTACCCTAACCCTAACCCTAACCCTAACCCTAAACCTATCCCTAACCCTAACCCAAACCCTAACCCTAAACCTAACCCTAACCGTACCCTAACCTGAACCCTAACCCTAACCCGAACCCTAAACCTAACCCTAACCCGAACCCAAACCCTAACCCTAACCCTAACCATAACCGTAACCCGAACCCTCACCTAACCCTATCCCTAACAGGAAACCTAACCCTAACCCTAACCCGAACTCTAACCCTAACCCTAACGCTAACCGAAACCCTAACCCTAACCCGACCCTAACCCAAACCCGAACCCTAACCCTAACCCTAAC
>NW_026622830.1:61923390-61950890 GCF_023065955.2 Ursus arctos | reverse complement strand
CCTAACCCTAACCCTAACCCTAACCCTAACCCTACGCGAAACCTAACCCTAAACCAAACTCTAACCCTAACCCTAACACGATCCCTAACCCTAACCCTAACCCTCACCCGAACCCTAACACGAACGCTAACCCTAACCCTGACTCTAACCCTAACATTAAACTTAACCCTAACCCGAATCTGAGCCCTAACTCTAACCCTAACCCTAACCCTAACGCTAACCCGAACCCTTACCCTAACCCTAACCCAAAACAAACACTAACCCTAACCCTAACCCTAACCCTAAACCGAACCCGATCCGGAACCCAAAACCTAACCCTAACCCTAACCCTAACCCTAATCCGAACCTTAACCCTAACCATAACCCTAACACTAACCCTAACTCTAAACCTAACCCGAACCCGAAGCCAAACACTAACCATAACCCAAACGATACCCGAACCCGAACCCTAAACCAAAACCGATCCCGCACCCTAACCCTAACCAAACCTAACCGTAACGTTAACCCGAACCCTAAACCTAACCCTAACCGTAACCCTAACCCGAACGCTAACCCTAACCCGACCGTAACTCTAACCCTATCCCTAACCTGAACCCTAACCATAACCCTAACCCGACCCCGAACCTGAATCGTAACCCTAACCCTAACCGTAAACCTAACCCTAACCCTAACCCTAACCCTTAGCCTAACCTAACCCGAACCGTAACCCGAACCCTAACCTGACCCTTACCATAACCTTATCCCTAAACTGAACCCGAACCCTAACCCTAACCCTAACCCGAACCCGAACCCTAAACCGAACCCTAACCCTAACCCGAAACCGAACCCGACCCCGAACCCGAATCGTAAACCTAACCCTAACCCTAAACCTAACCCTAACCCTAACCCTAACCCTTAGCCTAACCTAACCCGAACCGTAACCCGGACCCTAACCCGACACTTACCCTAACCCTATCCCTAACCGGAACCCGAACCCTAACCCTAACCCGAACCCTAACCCTAACCCTAACCAAACTCACCCGAATCCTAACCCTAACCCTAATCCAAACCCTATCCCTAACCCAAACCCTAAACATAACACGAACCCAAACCCGAACCCAAACTCAAAATCTAACCCTAACCCTAACCCTAACCCTAACCTAACCTTAACCCTAACCCGAACCCTAACCCTAACCCTACCCTAACCCTAACCCGAAATCTAACCCTAACCCGAAACCTAACCCTAACCCTAACACGAAACCTACCCCTAAACCTAAAACGAATCCGAAGCCTAACCTTAACCGTAACCCTAACCCTAACCCGAACCCGAACCCTAACCCAAAACCGAACTCGCACACTAACCCTAACCCGAAACCTAACCCTAACCCTAACCCTAATCCTAAACCTAACCATAACCCTAACGCTAACCCTAACCATAAAACGAACCCTAACCCTAACCCTAACCCTAACCCTAAACCGAACCCTAACCCTAACCCTAACCAGATCTCTAAGCCGAACCCGAACCCTAACCCTAACCCGACCCTAACCCTAACCCTAACCCTAAACCCAAACCTATACCTAACCCTAACCCAAACCCTAACCCTAACCCGAACCCTTGCCCTAAGCCTAACAAAACCCTAACCCTAACCCAAACCCTAACCATAACAAGAACACAAACCCGAACCCAAACCCAAAATCTAACCCTAACCCGAACCCTAACCCAAACCCGAACCCTAACCCAAACCCTAACCCTAAACTTAACCCTAAACCGAACCCGAACCCTAAACCGAACCCTAACCCTTACCCTAACCCTAATCGAACCCGAACCCTAACCCTAAACCTAACCATAACCCTAATCCTAACCCTAACCCTAACCCGAACCCTAACCCTAACCAGAAACCTAACCCTAACCCTAACCCTAACCCTCACACGAACCCTAACGAGAACGCTAACCCTAACCCTGACTCTATCCCTAACTTTAAACTTAACCCTAACCCGAATCTGAGCCCTAACTCTAACCCTAACCCTAACCCGAACCCTAACCGTAACCCTAACCCTAACCCTACCCTATCCGTACCCTAACCCTAACCCTAACCTGAACCCGAACCCAAATCCAAACCCTAACCCTAACCCAAACCCTAACCCGAACTATAACCCGAACCCTAACCCTAACCCAAAGCCAAAACCGAACCCTAACCCTAACCGTAACCCTAACCCGAACCCTAACCCCAACGCTATCCCTAACCTGAAATCTAACCCTAACCCTAACCCGAACCCAAACCCTAACCCTAACCCTAAAAGTATCCCTAACCCGAACCCTAACCCGAACCCTAACCCTATACCTAACCTGAAACCTAACCCTAACCCTAACCCTAACTCGAACAATAACCCTAAACTTAACCCGAAACCGAACCCTAACACTAACCCTAACCCTAACCCGAACCCGAACCATAACCCTAACTCTAAACCTAAACCTGACCCTGACCCTTACCCTGACCCTAAACCCTAAACCCTGACCCTGACCCTAACCCTAACCCTAACCCGAGCCATAACCCTAACCGGAACCCAAGCCCTAACGCGAACCCTAACCCTAACCCGAACCCTAACCCGAACCCGAATCGTAACCGGAACACTACCCTAACCCTAACCCTACCAGAAATATAACCCTAAACCTAACCCTAACCCGAACCCTAACCCTAACCCTAACCCTAACCCTCACCCGAACCCTAACACGAACGCTAACCCTAACCCTGACTCTAACCCTAACATTAAACTTAACCCTAACCCGAATCTGAGCCCTAACTCTAACCCTAACCCTAACCCTAACCCTAACCCTAACCCGAACCCTTACCCTAACCCTAACCCAAAACAAACACTAACCCTAACCCTAACCCTAACCCTAATCCGAACCCTAACCCTAACCATAACCCTAACCCTAACCCTAACTCTAAACCTAAACTGAACCCGAAGCCAAACACTAACCATAACCGAAACGATACCCGAACCCGAACCCTAAACCAAAACCGATCCCGCACCCTAACCCTAACCCTAACCCTAACCCTAACCCTAACCCGAAAACTAACCCTAACCCTTAGCCTAACCTAACCCGAACCGTAACCCGAACCGTAACCCGACCCTTACCCTAACCCTATCCCTAACGTGAACCCAAACCCTAACCCTAACCCTAAACCGAAATCGAACCTTAACCCTAACCGTAACCCTAACCCGAACCCTAACCCTAACCCGACACTTACCCTAACCCTATCCCTAACCCTAAACTTAACCCGAACCCGAACCCTACCCCTAACCCTAAACACATCCCTAACCCGAACCCTAACACCAACCGACCCTAACCCTAACCCTCTTCCTAACCGGAAACCTAACCCTAACCCTAACCTGAACCCTAACCCTAACCCTAACCCTAACCCTAACCCTAACCAAACTCACCCGAACCCTAACCCTAACCCTAATCCAAACCCTAACCTTAACCCAAACCCTAACCCTAACACGAACCCAAATCCGAACCCAAACCCAAAATCTAACCCTAACTCGAACCCTAACCCAAACCTGAACCCTAACCCAAACCCTAAACCTAAACTTAACCCTAACCCGAACACTAACCCAAACCCGAACCCTAACCCAAACCCTAACACGAAACCTAAACCTAACCCGAAACCTAACCTTAACCCTAACCCGAAAACTAACCCTAACCCCTAACCCTAACCCTAACTCTAACCTGAACCCTAACCATAACCCTAACCCGACCCCGAACCCGAATTGTAACCCTAACCCTAACCGTAACCCTAACCCTAACCCTAACCCTAACAGAACCACTAACCCTAACCTTATCCCTAACCTGAACCCTAACCCTAACACTAACCTTAAACTGAAACCGAACCCTAACCCTAACCGTAACCCTAACGCGAACCCTAACCCTAACCCGACACTTACCCTAACCCTAACCCTAACCCTAACCTAACCCTAACCCGAACCCTAACCCTAACCCTAACCCTAACCAAACTCACCCGAACCCTAACCCTAACCCTAATCCAAACCCTAACCTTAACCCAAACCCTAACCCTAACACGAACCCAAATCCGAACCCAAACCCAAAATCTAACCCTAACTCGAACCCTAACCCAAACCCGAACCCTAACCCAAATCCTAAACCTAAACTTAACCCTAAACCGAACACGAACCCTAACCCGAACCCTTACCCTAACCCTAACCCAAAACAAACACTAACCCTAACCCTAAACCTAACCCTAAACCGAACCCGATCCCGAACCCAAAACCTAACCCTAACCCTAACCCTAACCCTAACCCTAACCCTAATCCGAACCCTAACCCTAACCCTAACCCTAACTCTAAACCTAACCCGAACCCGAAGCCAAACACTAACCATAACCCAAACGATACCCGAACCCGAACCCTAAACAAAAACCGATCCCGCACCCTAACCCTAACCCGAAACCTAACCCTAACCCTTACCATAACCGGAACCCTAACCCTGACTCGACCCTAACGCTAACCCTATCCCTAACCTGAAACCTAACCTTAACCCTAACCCGAACCCTAGCCCTAACCCTAACCCTAACCTAACCCTAACCCTAATCCGAACCCTAACCCTAACCCTAACCCTAACCCTTACCCTAACCCTAACCCAAAACAAACACTAACCCTAACCCTAACCCTAACCCTAATCCGAACCCTAACCCTAACCCAAACCCAAAACCTAACCCTAACCCTAACCCTAACCCTAATCCGAACCCTAACCCAAACCCTAACCCTAACCCTAACCCTAACCCTAACCCTATTCCGAACCCTAACCCTAACCCAAACCCAAAACCTAACCCTAACCCTAACCCTAACCCTAATCCGAACCCTAACCCTAACCCAAACCCTAACCCTAACCCTAACCCTAACCCTAACCCTAACCCAAACGATACCCGAACCCGAACCCTAAACCAAAACCGATCCCGCACCCTAACCCTAACCCGAAACCTAACCCTAACCCTAACCATAACCGGAACACTAACCCTGACTCGACCCTAAAGCTAACCCTATCCCTATATGAAACCTAACCCTAACCCTAACCCGAACCCTAAACCTAACCCTAACCGTAACCCTAACCCGAACGCTAACCCTAACCCGACCGTAACCTTAACCCTATCCCTAACCCGAACCCTAACCCTAACCCAAACCCAAAGCCTAACCCTAACCCTAACCCTAACCCTAGCCCTACCGTAACCCTAACCCTAACCCTAAAGCTAATCCGAACCCTAACCCTAACCCTAACCCGAGCCCGAAAACTAACCCTAACCCTTAGCCTAACCTAACCCGAACCGTAACCCGAAACGTAACCCGACCCTTACCCTAACCCTATCCCTAACGTGAACCCGAACCCTAACCCTAACCCTAAACCGAAATCGAACCTTAACCCTAACCGTAACCCTAACCCGAACCCTAACCCTAACCCGACCCTTACCCTAACCCTATCCCTAACCCTAAACTTAACCCGAACCCGAACCCTACCCCTAACCCTAAACACATCCCTAACCCGAACCCTAACCCCAACCCGACCCTAACCCTAACCCTATTCCTAACCGGAAACCTAACCCTAACCCTAACCTGAACCCTAACCCTAACCCTAACCCTAACCCTAACCAAACTCACCCGAACCCTAACCCTAACCCTAATCCAAACCCTAACCTTAACCCAAACCCTAACCCTAACACGAACCCAAATCCGAACCCAAACCCAAAATCTAACCCTAACTCGAACCCTAACCCAAACCTGAACCCTAACCCAAACCCTAAACCTAAACTTAACCCTAACCCGAACACTAACCCAAACCCGAACCCTAACCCAAACCCTAACCCGAACCCTAAACCTAACCCGAAACCTAACCTTAACCCTCACCCGAAACCTAACCCTAACCCCTAACCCTAACCCTAACTCTAACCTGAACCCTAACCATAACCCTAACCCGACCCCGAACCCGAATTGTAACCCTAACCCTAACCTGAACCCTAACCCTAACACTAACCTTAAACTGAAACCGAACCCTAACCCTAACCGTAACCCTAACGCGAACCCTAACCCTAACCCGACACTTACCCTAACCCTAACCCTAACCTAACCCTAACCCTAACCCGAACCCTAACCCTAACCCTAACACTAACCAAACTCACCCGAACCCTAACCCTAACCCTAATCCAAACCCTAACCTTAACCCAAACCCTAACCCTAACACGAACCCAAATCCGAACCCAAACCCAAAATCTAACCCTAACTCGAACCCTAACCCAAACCCGAACCCTAACCCAAATCCTAAACCTAAACTTAACCCTAATCCGAACACGAACCCTAACCCGAACCCTTACCCTAACCCTAACCCAAAACAAACACTAACCCTAACCCTAACCCTAACCCTAAACCGAACCCGATCCCGAACCCAAAACCTAACCCTAACCCTAACCCTAACCCTAACCCTAACCCTAACCCGAGCCATAACCCTAACCGGAACCCAAGCCCTAACGCGAACCCTAACCCTAACCCGAACCCTAACCCGAACCCGAATCGTAACCGGAACACTACCCTAACCCTAACCCTACCAGAAATATAACCCTAAACCTAACCCTAACCCGAACCCTAACCCTAACCCTAACCCTAACCCTCACCCGAACCCTAACCCTAACCCTAACCCTAACCCTAACCCGAACCCTTGCCCTAAGCCTAACAAAACCCTAACCCTAACCCAAACCCTAACCATAACAAGAACACAAACCCGAACCCAAACCCAAAATCTAACCCTAACCCGAACCCTAACCCAAACCCGAACCCTAACCCAAACCCTAACCCTAAACTTAACCCTAAACCGAACCCGAACCCTAAACCGAACCCTAACCCTTACCCTAACCCTAATCGAACCCGAACCCTAACCCTAAACCTAACCGTAACCCTAATCCTAACCCTAACCCTAACCCGAACCCTAACCCTAACCAGAAACCTAACCCTAACCCTAACCCTAACCCTCACACGAACCCTAACGAGAACGCTAACCCTAACCCTGACTCTATCCCTAACTTTAAACTTAACCCTAACCCGAATCTGAGCCCTAACTCTAACCCTAACCCTAACCCGAACCCTAACCGTAACCCTAACCCTAACCCTACCCTATCCGTACCCTAACCCTAACCCTAACCTGAACCCGAACCCAAATCCAAACCCTAACCCTAACCCAAACCCTAACCCGAACTATAACCCGAACCCTAACCCTAACCCAAAGCCAAAACCGAACCCTAACCCTAACCGTAACCCTAACCCGAACCCTAACCCCAACGCTATCCCTAACCTGAAATCTAACCCTAACCCTAACCCGAACCCAAACCCTAACCCTAACCCTAAAAGTATCCCTAACCCGAACCCTAACCCGAACCCTAACCCTATACCTAACCTGAAACCTAACCCTAACCCTAACCCTAACTCGAACAATAACCCTAAACTTAACCCGAAACCGAACCCTAACACTAACCCTAACCCTAACCCGAACCCGAACCATAACCCTAACTCTAAACCTAAACCTGACCCTGACCCTTACCCTGACCCTAAACCCTAAACCCTGACCCTGACCCTAACCCTAACCCTAACCCGAGCCATAACCCTAACCGGAACCCAAGCCCTAACGCGAACCCTAACCCTAACCCGAACCCGAATCGTAACCGGAACACTACCCTAACCCTAACCCTACCAGAAATATAACCCTAAACCTAACCCTAACCCGAACCCTAACCCTAACCCTAACCCTAACCCTCACCCGAACCCTAACACGAACGCTAACCCTAACCCTGACTCTAACCCTAACATTAAACTTAACCCTAACCCGAATCTGAGCCCTAACTCTAACCCTAACCCTAACCCTAACCCTAACCCTAACCCGAACCCTTACCCTAACCCTAACCCAAAACAAACACTAACCCTAACCCTAACCCTAACCCTAATCCGAACCCTAACCCTAACCATAACCCTAACCCTAACCCTAACTCTAAACCTAAACTGAACCCGAAGCCAAACACTAACCATAACCGAAACGATACCCGAACCCGAACCCTAAACCAAAACCGATCCCGCACCCTAACCCTAACCCTAACCCTAACCCTAACCCTAACCCGAAAACTAACCCTAACCCTTAGCCTAACCTAACCCGAACCGTAACCCGAACCGTAACCCGACCCTTACCCTAACCCTATCCCTAACGTGAACCCAAACCCTAACCCTAACCCTAAACCGAAATCGAACCTTAACCCTAACCGTAACCCTAACCCGAACCCTAACCCTAACCCGACACTTACCCTAACCCTATCCCTAACCCTAAACTTAACCCGAACCCGAACCCTACCCCTAACCCTAAACACAACCCTAACCCGAACCCTAACACCAACCCGGCCCATAACCCTAACCCTCTTCCTAACCGAAAATCTAACCCTAACCCTAACCTGAACTCTAACCCTAACCCTAACCCTAACCCTAACCCTAACCAAACTCACCCGAACCCTAACCCTAACCCTAATCCAAACCCTAACCTTAACCCAAACCCTAACCCTAACACGAACCCAAATCCGAACCCAAACCCAAAATCTAACCCTAACTCGAACCCTAACCCAAACCTGAACCCTAACCCAAACCCTAAACCTAAACTTAACCCTAACCCGAACACTAACCCAAACCCGAACCCTAACCCAAACCCTAACACGAAACCTAAACCTAACCCGAAACCTAACCTTAACCCTAACCCGAAAACTAACCCTAACCCCTAACCCTAACCCTAACTCTAACCTGAACCCTAACCATAACCCTAACCCGACCCCGAACCCGAATTGTAACCCTAACCCTAACCGTAACCCTAACCCTAACCCTAACAGAACCACTAACCCTAACCTTATCCCTAACCTGAACCCTAACCCTAACACTAACCTTAAACTGAAACCGAACCCTAACCCTAACCGTAACCCTAACGCGAACCCTAACCCTAACCCGACACTTACCCTAACCCTAACCCTAACCCTAACCTAACCCTAACCCGAACCCTAACCCTAACCCTAACCCTAACCAAACTCACCCGAACCCTAACCCTAACCCTAATCCAAACCCTAACCTTAACCCAAACCCTAACCCTAACACGAACCCAAATCCGAACCCAAACCCAAAATCTAACCCTAACTCGAACCCTAACCCAAACCCGAACCCTAACCCAAATCCTAAACCTAAACTTAACCCTAAACCGAACACGAACCCTAACCCGAACCCTTACCCTAACCCTAACCCAAAACAAACACTAACCCTAACCCTAAACCTAACCCTAAACCGAACCCGATCCCGAACCCAAAGCCTAACCCTAACCCTAACCCTAACCCTAACCCTAACCCTAATCCGAACCCTAACCCTAACCCTAACCCTAACCCTAACTCTAAACCTAACCCGAACCCGAAGCCAAACACTAACCATAACCCAAACGATACCCGAACCCGAACCCTAAACAAAAACCGATCCCGCACCCTAACCCTAACCCGAAACCTAACCCTAACCCTTACCATAACCGGAACCCTAACCCTGACTCGACCCTAACGCTAACCCTATCCCTAACCTGAAACCTAACCTTAACCCTAACCCGAACCCTAGCCCTAACCCTAACCCTAACCTAACCCTAACCCTAATCCGAACCCTAACCCTAACCCTAACCCTAACCCTTACCCTAACCCTAACCCAAAACAAACACTAACCCTAACCCTAACCCTAACCCTAATCCGAACCCTAACCCTAACCCAAACCCAAAACCTAACCCTAACCCTAACCCTAACCCTAATCCGAACCCTAACCCAAACCCTAACCCTAACCCTAACCCTAACCCTAACCCTAACCCTAATCCGAACCCTAACCCTAACCCAAACCCAAAACCTAACCCTAACCCTAACCCTAACCCTAATCCGAACCCTAACCCTAACCCAAACCCTAACCCTAACCCTAACCCTAACCCTAACCCTAACCCAAACGATACCCGAACCCGAACCCTAAACCAAAACCGATCCCGCACCCTAACCCTAACCCGAAACCTAACCCTAACCCTAACCATAACCGGAACACTAACCCTGACTCGACCCTAAAGCTAACCCTATCCCTATATGAAACCTAACCCTAACCCTAACCCGAACCCTAAACCTAACCCTAACCGTAACCCTAACCCGAACGCTAACCCTAACCCGACCGTAACCTTAACCCTATCCCTAACCCGAACCCTAACCCTAACCCAAACCCAAAGCCTAACCCTAACCCTAACCCTAACCCTAGCCCTACCGTAACCCTAACCCTAACCCTAAAGCTAATCCGAACCCTAACCCTAACCCTAACCCGAGCCCGAAAACTAACCCTAACCCTTAGCCTAACCTAACCCGAACCGTAACCCGAAACGTAACCCGACCCTTACCCTAACCCTATCCCTAACGTGAACCCGAACCCTAACCCTAACCCTAAACCGAAATCGAACCTTAACCCTAACCGTAACCCTAACCCGAACCCTAACCCTAACCCGACCCTTACCCTAACCCTATCCCTAACCCTAAACTTAACCCGAACCCGAACCCTACCCCTAACCCTAAACACATCCCTAACCCGAACCCTAACCCCAACCCGACCCTAACCCTAACCCTATTCCTAACCGGAAACCTAACCCTAACCCTAACCTGAACCCTAACCCTAACCCTAACCCTAACCCTAACCAAACTCACCCGAACCCTAACCCTAACCCTAATCCAAACCCTAACCTTAACCCAAACCCTAACCCTAACACGAACCCAAATCCGAACCCAAACCCAAAATCTAACCCTAACTCGAACCCTAACCCAAACCTGAACCCTAACCCAAACCCTAAACCTAAACTTAACCCTAACCCGAACACTAACCCAAACCCGAACCCTAACCCAAACCCTAACCCGAACCCTAAACCTAACCCGAAACCTAACCTTAACCCTCACCCGAAACCTAACCCTAACCCCTAACCCTAACCCTAACTCTAACCTGAACCCTAACCATAACCCTAACCCGACCCCGAACCCGAATTGTAACCCTAACCCTAACCTGAACCCTAACCCTAACACTAACCTTAAACTGAAACCGAACCCTAACCCTAACCGTAACCCTAACGCGAACCCTAACCCTAACCCGACACTTACCCTAACCCTAACCCTAACCCTAACCTAACCCTAACCCTAACCCGAACCCTAACCCTAACCCTAACACTAACCAAACTCACCCGAACCCTAACCCTAACCCTAATCCAAACCCTAACCTTAACCCAAACCCTAACCCTAACACGAACCCAAATCCGAACCCAAACCCAAAATCTAACCCTAACTCGAACCCTAACCCAAACCCGAACCCTAACCCAAATCCTAAACCTAAACTTAACCCTAATCCGAACACGAACCCTAACCCGAACCCTTACCCTAACCCTAACCCAAAACAAACACTAACCCTAACCCTAACCCTAACCCTAAACCGAACCCGATCCCGAACCCAAAACCTAACCCTAACCCTAACCCTAACCCGAGCCATAACCCTAACCGGAACGCAAGCCCTAATGCGAACCCTAACCCTAACCCGAACCCTAATCCGAACCCGAATCGTAACCGGAACACTACCCTAACCCTAACCCTACCAGAAATATAACCCTAAACCTAACCCTAACCCGAACCCTAACCCTAACCCTAACACTAACCCTCACCCGAACCCTAACACGAACGCTAACCCTAACCCTGACTCTAACCCTAACATTAAACTTAACCCTAACCCGAATCTGAGCCCTAACTCTAACCCTAACCCTAACCCTAACCCTAACCCTAACCCGAACCCTTACCCTAACCCTAACCCAAAACAAACACTAACCCTAAACCTAACCCTAACCCTAATCCGAACCCTAACCCTAACCATAACCCTAACCCTAACCCTAACTCTAAACCTAACCTGAACCCGAAGCCAAACACTAACCATAACCGAAACGATACCCGAACCCAAACCCTAAACCAAAACCGATCCCGCACCCTAACCCTAACCCGAAACCTAACCCTAACCCTAACCATAACCGGAACCCTAACCCTGACTCGACCCTAAAGCTAACCCTATCCCTATATGAAACCTAACCCTAACCCTAACCCGAACCCTAAACCTAACCCTAACCGTAACCCTAACTCGAACGCTAACCCTAACCCGACCGTAACCCTAACCCTATCCCTAACCCGAACCCTAACCCTAACCCAAACCCAAACCCTAACCCTAACCCTAACCCTAGCCCTAACCGTAACCCTAACCCTAACCCTAAAGCTAATCCGAACCCTAACCCTAACCCTAACCCGAGCCCAAAAACTAACCCTAACCCTTAGCCTAACCTAACCCGAACCGTAACCCGAACCGTAACCCGACCCTTACCCTAACCCTATCCCTAACGTGAACCCGAACCCTAACCCTAACCCTAACCCTAACCCTAACCCAATTCCGAACCCTAACCCTAACCCTAACCCTAACCCTAACTCTAAACCTAACCCGAACCCGAAGCCAAACACTAACCATAACCCAAACGATACCCGAACCCGAACCCTAAACAAAAACCGATCCCGCACCCTAACCCTAACCCGAAACCTAACCCTAACCCTTACCATAACCGGAACCCTAACCCTGACTCGACCCTAACGCTAACCCTATCCCTAACCTGAAACCTAACCTTAACCCTAACCCGAACCCTAGCCCTAACCCTAACCCTAACCCTAACCCTAACCCTAACCCTAATCCGAACCCTAACCCTAACCCTAACCCTAACCCTAACCCTTACCCTAACCCTAACCCTAACCCAAAACAAACACTAAACCTAAACCTAACCCTAACCCTAATCCGAACCCTAACCCTAACCCTAACCGTAACCCTAACCCTAACCCTAACCCTAACCCAAACGATACCCGAACCCGAACCCTAAACCAAAATCGATCCCGCACCCTAACCCTAACCCGAAACCTAACCCTAACCCTAACCATAACCGGAACACTAACCCTGACTTGACCCTAAAGCTAACCCTATCCCTATATGAAACCTAACCCTAACCCTAACCCGAACCCTAAACCTAACCCTAACCGTAACCCTAACCCGAACGCTAACCCTAACCCTAACCCTAACCCTAACCCTAACCCTAACCAAACTCACCCGAACCCTAACCCTAACCCTAATCCAAACCCTAACCTTAACCCAAACCCTAACCCTAACACGAACCCAAATCCGAACCCAAACCCAAAATCTAACCCTAACTCGAACCCTAACCCAAACCTGAACCCTAACCCAAACCCTAAACCTAAACTTAACCCTAACCCGAACACTAACCCAAACCCGAACCCTAACCCAAACCCTAACCCGAACCCTAAACCTAACCCGAAACCTAACCTTAACCCTCACCCGAAACCTAACCCTAACCCCTAACCCTAACCCTAACTCTAACCTGAACCCTAACCATAACCCTAACCCGACCCCGAACCCGAATTGTAACCCTAACCCTAACCGTAACCCTAACCCTAACCCTAACAGAACCACTAACCCTAACCTTATCCCTAACCTGAACCCTAACCCTAACACTAACCTTAAACTGAACCGAACCCTAACCCTAACCGTAACCCTAACGCGAACCCTAACCCTAACCCGACACTTACCCTAACCCTAACCCTAACCCTAACCTAACCCTAACCCTAACCCGAACCCTAACCCTAACCCTAACCCTAACCAAACTCACCCGAACCCTAACCCTAACCCTAATCCAAACCCTAACCTTAACCCAAACCCTAACCCTAACACGAACCCAAATCCGAACCCAAACCCAAAATCTAACCCTAACTCGAACCCTAACCCAAACCCGAACCCTAACCCAAATCCTAAACCTAAACTTAACCCTAAACCGAACACGAACCCTAACCCGAACCCTTACCCTAACCCTAACCCAAAACAAACACTAACCCTAACCCTAACCCTAACCCTAAACCGAACCCGATCCCGAACCCAAAACCTAACCCTAACCCTAACCCTAACCCTAATCCGAACACTAACCCTAACCCTAACCCTAACCCTAACTCTAAACCTAACCCGAACCCGAAGCCAAACACTAACCATAACCCAAACGATACCCGAACCCGAACCCTAAACCAAAACCGATCCCGCACCCTAACCCTAACCCGAAACCTAACCCTAACCCTTACCATAACCGGAACCCTAACCCTGACTCGACCCTAACGCTAACCCTATCCCTAACCTGAAACCTAACCTTAACCCTAACCCGAACCCTAGCCCTAACCCTAACCCTAACCCTAACCCAAATCTAACCCTAACCCGAACCCTAACCCTAACCCGAACCCTAACCCAAACCCTAACCCTAAACTTAACCCTAAACCAAACCCGAACCCTAAACCGAACCCTAACCCTAACACGAACCCTAACCCTAACCCAAACCCTAACCCTAACCCTAACCCTAACCCTAACCGTAACCCTAACCCTAACCCTAAAGCTAATCCGAACCCTAACCCTAACCCTGACTCGAGCCCGAAAACTAACCCTAACCCTTAGCCTAACCTAACCCGAACCGTAACCCGAACCGTAACCCGACCCTTACCCTAACCCTATCCCTAACGGGAACCCGAACCCTAACCCTAACCCTAAACCGAAATCGAACCTTAACCCTAACCGTAACCCTAACCCGAACCCTAACCCTAACCCGACCCTTACCCTAACCCTATCCCTAACCCTAAACTTAACCCGAACCCGAACCCTAACCCTAACCCTAAACGCATCCCTAACCCGAACCCTAACCCTAACCCGACCCTAACCCTAACCCTATTCCTAACCGGAAACCTAACCCTAATCCTAACCCGAACCCTAACCCTAACCCTAACCAAACTCACCCGAACCCTAACCCTAAACCTAATCCAAACCCTAACCTTAACCCAAACCCTAACCCTAACACGAACCCAAACCCGAACCCAAACCCAAATCTAACCCTAACTCGAACCCTAACCCAAACCCGAACCCTAACCCTAAACCTAAACGCATCCCTAACCCGAACCCTAACCCTAACCCGACCCTAACCCTAACCCTATTCCTAACCGGAAACCTAACCCTAATCCTAACCCGAACCCTAACCCTAACCCTAACCCTAACCAAACTCACCCGAACCCTAACCCTAAACCTAATCCAAACCCTAACCTTAACCCAAACCCTAACCCTAACACGAACCCAAACCCGAACCCAAACCCAAATCTAACCCTAACTCGAACCCTAACCCAAACCCGAACCCTAACCCAAACCCTAAACCTAAACTTAACCCTAAACCGAACACGAACCCTAACCCGAACCCTTACCCTAACCCTAATCCAAAACAAACACTAACCCTAACCCTAACCCTAACCCTAAACCGAACCCGATCCCGAACCCAAAACCTAACCCTAACCCTAACCCTAACACTAACCCTAACCCTAATCCGAACCCTAACCCTAACCATAACCCTAACCCTAACCCTAACTCTAAACCTAACCCGAACCCGAAGCCAAACACTAACCATAACCCAAACGATACCCGAACCCGAACCCTAAACCAAAACCGATCCCGCACCCTAACCCTAACCCGAAACCTAACCCTAACCCTAACCATAACCGGAACCCTAACCCTGACTCGACCCTAAAGCTAACCCTATCCCTATATGAAACCTAACCCTAACCCGAACCCGAACCCTAAACCGAACCCTAACCCTAACCCGAACCCTAATCCAAACCCTATCCCTAACACAAACCCTAAACATAACACGAACCCAAAACCGAACCCAAACTCAAAATCTAACCCTAACCCTAACCCTAACCCTAACCTAACCTTAACCCTAACCCGAACCCTAACCCTAACGCTAACCCTAACCCGAAACCTAATCCTAACCCTAACCCTAATCCTAACCCTAACCGTAACCCTAACCCTAACCCTAACCCGAACCCTAACCCTAACCCGAACCCTTGCCCTAAGCCTAACCAAACCCTAACCCTAACCCAAACCCTAACCATAACATGAACACAAACCCGAACCCAAACCCAAAATCTAACCCTAACCCAAACCCTAACCCAAACCCGAACCCTAAGCCAAAGCCTAACCCTAATCCTAAACCGAACCCGAACCCTAAACCGAACCCTAAACCTAACCCTAACCCTAACCCTAACCGAAACCGAACCCTAACCCTAAACCTAACCGTAACCCTAATCCTAACCCTAACCCTAACCCGAACCCTAACAGTAACCCGAAACCTAACCCTAACCCTACCCTAACCCTAACCCTCACCCGAACCCTAACACGAACGCTAACCCTAACCCTGACTCTATCCCTAACATTAAACTTAACCCTAACCCGAATCTGAGCCCTAACTCTAACCCTAACCCTAACCCGAACCCTAACCGTAACCCTAACCCTAACCCTAACCCTATCCGTACCCTAACCCTAACCCTAACCTGAACCCGAACCCAAATCCAAACACTAACCCTAACCCAAACCCTAACCCGAACTATAACCCGAACCCTAACCCTAACCCGAAGCTGAAACCGAACCCTAACCCTAACCGTAACCCTAACCCGAACCCTAACCCTAACGCTATCCCTAACCTGAAACCTAACCCTAACCCTAACCCGAACCCGAACCCTAACCCTAACCCTAAACGTATCCCTAACCCGAACCCTAACCCTAACCCTAACCCTATACCTAACCTGAAACCTAACCCTAACCCTAACCCTAACCCGAACAATAACCCTAACCTTAACCCGAAACCGAACCCTAACCCTAACCCTAACCCTAACCCGAACCCGAACCATAACCCTAACTCTAACCCTAAACCTGACCCTGACCCTTACCCTGACCCTAAACCCTAAACCCTGACCCTGACCCTAACCCTAACCCTAACCCGAACCATAACCCTAACCGGAACCCAAGCCCTAACGCGAACCCTAACCCTAACCCGAACCCTAACCCGAACCCAAATCGTAACCGGAACACTACCCTAACCCTAACCCTACCCGAAATATAACCCTAAACCTAACCCTAACCCGAACCCTAACCCTAACCCGTACCCTAACCCAAATCGTAACCCAAAACCTAACCCTAACAGTAACCCTAACCCGAACACTAACCCACACCCAAACCCTACCCCTAATCCGACCCCTAATCCTCAGGCTAACCCAAACCCGAACCCTAACCCTACCCGAATCCTAACCCTAAACCAAACTCTAACCCTAACCCTAACACGAACCCTAACCCTAACCCTAACCCTCACCCGAACCCTAACACGAACGCTAATCCTAACCCTGACTCTAACCCTAACATTAAACTTAACCCTAACCCGAATCTGAGCCCTAACTCTAACCCTAACCCTAACCCGAACCCTAACCGTAACCCTAACCCAAACCCTAACCCTATCCGTACCCTAACCCTAACCCTAACCCTAACCCTAACCCTAATCCGAACCCTAACCCTAACCATAACCCTAACCCTAACCCTAACTCTAAACCTAACCCGAACCCGAAGCCAAACACTAACCATAACCCAAACGATACCCGAACCCGAACCCTAAACCAAAACCGATCCCGCACCCTAACCCTAACCCGAAACCTAACCCTAACCCTAACCCTAACCATAACCGGAACCCTAACCCTGACTCGAACCCTAACGCTAACCCTATCCCTAACCTGAAACCTAACCCTAACCCTAACCCGAACCCTAAACCTAACCCTAACCGTAACCCTAACCCGAACGCTAACCCTAACCCGACCGTAACCCTAACCCTATCCCTAACCTGAACCCTAACCATAACCCTAACCCGACCCCGAACCCGAATCGTAACCCTAACCCTAACCGTAAACCTAACCCTAACCCTAACCCTAACCCTTAGCCTAACCTAACCCGAACCGTAACCCGAACCCTAACCTGACCCTTACCCTAACCCTATCCCTAAACTGAACCCGAACCCTAACCCTAACCCTAACCGGAACCCGAACCCTAAACCGAAACCTAACCCTAACCCGAACCCGACCCCGACCCCGAACCAGAATCGAAACCCGAACCCTAACCGTAACCCTAACCCTAAACCTAACCCTAACCCTAACCCTTAGCCTAACCTAACCCGAACCGTAACCCTGACACTAACCCGACCCTTACCCTAACCCTATCCCTAACCTGAACCCGAACCCTAACCCTAACCCGAACCCTAACCCTAACCCTAACCAAACTCACCCGAACCCTAACCCTAACCCTAATCCAAACCCTATCCCTAACCCAAACCCTAAACATAACACGAACCCAAACCCGAACCCAAACTCAAAATCTAACCCTAACCCTAACCCTAACCCTAACCCTAACCTAACCTTAACCCTAACCCGAACCCTAACCCTAACCCTAACCCTAACCCGAAACCTAACCCTAACCCTAACCCTAATCCTAACCCTAACCGAAACCCTAACCCTAACCATAAAACGAACCCTAACCCTAACCGTAACCCTAACCCTAAACCGAACCCTAACCCTAACCCTAACCAGATCTCTAAGCCGAACCCGAACCCTAACCCTAAACCGACCCTAACCCTAACCCTAACCCTAACCCTAACCCTATCCCTAACCCTAACCCAAACCCTAACCCTAACCCTAACCCTAACCGTACCCTAACCTGAACCCTAACCCTAACCCGAACCCTAAACCTAACCCTAACCCGAACCCAAACCCTAACCCTAACCCTAACCATAACCCTAACCCGAACCCTCACCTAACCCTATCCCTAACAGGAAACCTAACCCTAACCCTAACCCGAACTCTAACCCTAACCCTAACGCTAACTGAAACCCTACCCCTAACCCGACACTAACCCAAACCCGAACCCTAACCCTAACCCTAACCCTAACCCTAACCCTAACCGTAATCCTACCCCTAACCCGACCCTAACCCAAACCCGAACCCTAACCTTAACCCTAACTCTAAACCTAAACCGAACCCAAACCCTAACACGACCCTAACCCTAACAATATCCCTAACAGGAAACCTAACCCTAACCCTAACCCTAACCCTAACCCTAACCTGAAACCTAACCCTAACCCTAACCCTAACCCTAACCCTAACCCTAAACCGAACCCTAACCCTAACCCTAACCAGATCTCTAAGCCGAACCCGAACCCTAACCCTAACCCGACCCTAACCCTAACCCTAACCCTAACCCTAAACCTATCCCTAACCCTAACCCAAACCCTAACTCTAACCCTAACCCTAACCGTACCCTAACCTGAACCCTAACCCTAACCCGAAACCTAAACCTAACCCTAACCCGAACCCAAACCCTAACCCTAAGCCTAACCATAACCCTAACCCGAACCCTCACCTAACCCTATCCCTAACCGGAAACCTAACCCTAACCCTAACCCGAACTCTAACCCTAACCCTAACGCTAACTGAAACCCTACCCCTAACCCGACCCTAACCCAAACCCGAACGCTAACCCTAAACCTAACACTAAACCTAAACCGAACCGAACCCGAACCCTAACCTAAGCCTAACCCGAACCCGAACCCTAACCCTAACGCTAACCATAACCCTAACCCGAACCCTAACCCTAACCCGAACCCTAACCCTAACCCTAACCCTATCCCTAACCTGAAACCTAACCCTAACCCTAACCCTAACCCTAACCCGTACCCTAACATGAACCCTAACCGAAAACCTGACTCTAACAGTAAACTTAACCCTAACCCGAACCCTAACCCTAACCCTAACCCTAACCCTACCCTAACCCTAACGCGAACCCGAACCCGAATCCAAACCCTAACCCTAACCCGAACCCTAACCCGAACTCTAACCCTAACCCTAACCTTAACCCTAACCCGACCCTAACCCTAACCCTATCCCTAAACGGAAACCTAACCCTAACCCTAACCCTAACCCGAACCCGAAATCTAACCCTAACCCGACCCTAACCCTAACGCTATCTCTAACCGGAACCCTAACCCTAACCCTAACGCTAAACCGAACCCGAAACCTAACCCTAACCATAACGCTAACCCTGATCCGAACCCTAACCCTAACCCTAACACGAACCCTAACTCTAAACCTAACCCGAACCCGAAGCCAAACACTAACCATAACCCAAACGATACCCGAACCCGAAACCTAAACCAAAACCGATCCCGCACCCTAACCCTAATCCGAAACCTAACCCTAACCCTAACCATAACCGGAACCCTAACCCTGACTCGAACCCTAACGCTAACCCTATCCCTAACCTGAAACGTAACCCTAACCCTAACCCGAACCCTAACCCTAACCCTAACCCGAACCCTAACCCTAACCCTAACCCTAAACGTATCCCTAATCCTAACCCTAACCCTATCCCTAACCGGAAACCTAACACTAACCCTAACCCGAACCCTAACCCTAACCCGAACCCTTGCCCTAACCCTAACCAAACTCACCCGAACCCTAACCCTAACCCTAATACAAACCCTAACCCTAACCCAAACCCTAACCATAACACGAACACAAACCCAAACCCAAACCCAAAATCTAACCCTAACCCTAACCCGAACCCTAACCCTAACCCTAACCGTATCCCTAACCTGAAAACTAACCCTAACCCTTACCCGAACCCTAACCCTAACCCTAACCCTAACCCTAACCCGAACCCTAACCCTAACCCAAACCCTAACCCTAAACTTAACGCTAAACCGAACCCAAACCCTAACCCTAAACTTAACGCTAAACCGAACCCGAACCCTAAACCGAACCCTAACCCTAACCCTAACCGTAACCCTAATCCTAACCCTAACCCTAACCCGAACCCTAACCCTAACCCGAAACCTAACCCTAACCCTAACCCTAACCCTCACCCGAACCCTAACAAGAACGCTAACCCTAACCCTGACTCTATCCCTAACATTAAACTTAACCCTAACCCGAATCTGAGCCCTAACTCTAACCCTAACCCTAACCCGAACCCTAACCGTAACCCTAACCCTAACCCTAACCCTATCCGTACCCTAACCCTAAACCTAATATGAACCCGAACCCAAATCCAAACCCTAACCCTAACCCAAACCCTAACCCGAACTATAACCCGAACCCTAACCCTAACCCGAAGCCGAAACCGAACCCTAACCCTAACCGTAACCCTAACCCGAACCCTAACCCTAACGCTATCCCTAACCTGAAACCTAACCCTAACCCTAACCCGAACCCGAACCCTAACCCTAACCCTAAACGTATACCTAACCCGAACCCTAACCCTAACCCTAACCCTATACCTAACCTGAAACCTAACCCTAACCCTAACCCTATACCTAACCTGAAACCGAACCCTAACCCTAACCCTAACCCTAACCCTAACCCTAACCCGAAACCTAACCCTAACCCTAACCCTAATCCTAACCCTAACCGAAACCCTAACCCTAACCATAAAACGAACCCTAACCCTAACCCTAACCCTAACCCTAACCCTAAACCGAACCCTAACCCTAACCCTAACCAGATCTCTAAGCCGAACCCGAACCCTAACCCTAAACCGACCCTAACCCTAACCCTAACCCTAACCCTAAACCTATCCCTAACCCTAACCCAAACCCTAACCCTAACCCTAACCCTAACCCGAACCCGTACCCGAACCCTAACCCTAACCCTAACCCTAACCCTAACCGTAATCCTACCCCTAACCCGACCCTAACCCAAACCCGAACCCTAACCTTAACCCTAACTCTAAACCTAAACCGAACCCAAACCCTAACACGACCCTAACCCTAACAATATCCCTAACAGGAAACCTAACCCTAACCCTAACCCTAACCCTAACCCTAACCTGAAACCTAACCCTAACCCTAACCCTAACCCTAACCCTAACCCTAAACCGAACCCTAACCCTAACCCTAACCAGATCTCTAAGCCGAACCCGAACCCTAACCCTAACCCGACCCTAACCCTAACCCTAACCCTAACCCTAAACCTATCCCTAACCCTAACCCAAACCCTAACTCTAACCCTAACCCTAAACGTACCCTAACCTGAACCCTAACCCTAACCCGAAACCTAAACCTAACCCTAACCCGAACCCAAACCCTAACCCTAAGCCTAACCATAACCCTAACCCGAACCCTCACCTAACCCTATCCCTAACCGGAAACCTAACCCTAACCCTAACCCGAACTCTAACCCTAACCCTAACGCTAACTGAAACCCTACCCCTAACCCGACCCTAACCCAAACCCGAACCCTAACCCTAACCCTAACACTAAACCTAAACCGAACCGAACCCGAACCCTAACCTAAGCCTAACCCGAACCCGAACCCTAACCCTAACGCTAACCATAACCCTAACCCGAACCCTAACCCTAACCCGAACCCTAACCCTAACCCTAACCCTATCCCTAACCTGAAACCTAACCCTAACCCTAACCCTAACCCTAACCCGTACCCTAACATGAACCCTAACCGAAAACCTGACTCTAACAGTAAACTTAACCCTAACCCGAACCCTAACCCTAACCCTAACCCTAACCCTAACCCTACCCTAACCCTAACGCGAACCCGAACCCGAATCCAAACCCTAACCCTAACCCGAACCCTAACCCGAACTCTAACCCTAACCCTAACCTTAACCCTAACCCGACCCTAACCCTAACCCTATCCCTAAACGGAAACCTAACCCTAACCCTAACCCTAACCCGAACCCTAACCCTAACCCTAACCCTAAACGTATCCCTAATCCTAACCCTAACCCTATCCCTAACCGGAAACCTAACACTAACCCTAACCCGAACCCTAACCCTAACCCGAACCCTTGCCCTAACCCTAACCAAACTCACCCGAACCCTAACCCTAACCCTAATACAAACCCTAACCCTAACCCAAACCCTAACCATAACACGAACACAAACCCAAACCCAAACCCAAAATCTAACCCTAACCCTAACCCGAACCCTAACCCTAACCCTAACCGTATCCCTAACCTGAAAACTAACCCTAACCCTTACCCGAACCCTAACCCTAACCCTAACCCTAACCCTAACCCGAACCCTAACCCTAACCCAAACCCTAACCCTAAACTTAACGCTAAACCGAACCCAAACCCTAACCCTAAACTTAACGCTAAACCGAACCCGAACCCTAAACCGAACCCTAACCCTAACCCTAACCGTAACCCTAATCCTAACCCTAACCCTAACCCGAACCCTAACCCTAACCCGAAACCTAACCCTAACCCTAACCCTAACCCTCACCCGAACCCTAACGAGAACGCTAACCCTAACCCTGACTCTATCCCTAACATTAAACTTAACCCTAACCCGAATCTGAGCCCTAACTCTAACCCTAACCCTAACCCGAACCCTAACCGTAACCCTAACCCTAACCCTAACCCTATCCGTACCCTAACCCTAACCCTAATATGAACCCGAACCCAAATCCAAACCCTAACCCTAACCCAAACCCTAACCCGAACTATAACCCGAACCCTAACCCTAACCCGAAGCCGAAACCGAACCCTAACCCTAACCGTAACCCTAACCCGAACCCTAACCCTAACGCTATCCCTAACCTGAAACCTAACCCTAACCCTAACCCGAACCCGAACCCTAACCCTAACCCTAAACGTATCCCTAACCCGAACCCTAACCCTAACCCTAACCCTATACCTAACCTGAAACCTAACCCTAACCCTAACCCTAACCCGAACAATAACCCTAACCTTAACCCGAAACCGAACCCTAACCCTAACCGTAACCCGAACCCGAACCCGAACCCGAACCATAACCCTAACTCTAAACCTAAACCTGACCCTGACCCTTACCCTGACCCTAAACCCTAAACCCTGACCCTGACCCTAACCCTAACCCTAACCCGAACCATAACCCTAACCGGAACCCAAGCCCTAACGCAAACCCTAACCCTAACCCGAACCCTAACCCGAACCCTAACCAAACCCTAACCCTAACCCTAACCCGAACCCTAACCCTAACCCTAAACGCATCCCTAACCTGAACCCTAACCCTAACCCGACCCTAACCCTAACCCTATCCCTACCCGGAAACCTAACCCTAACCCTACCCCGAACCCTAACCCGAAACCAAACCGTACCCCTAATCCGACCCCTAAACCTAAACCGAACCCTAACACTAACACGAACCCAAAACCGAACCCGAACCCAAAATCTAACCCTAACCCGAACTCTAACGCTACCCCGAACCCTAACCCTAGCCTGAAACCTAACCCTAATCCTAACCCTAACCCTAACCATAACCCTAACATGAACCCAAACCCTAACCCGACCCTAACCCTATCCCTAACCTGAACCCTAACCCTAACCTTAACCCTAACCCTAAACCTAACTCGAACCCAAACCCTAAACCTCACTCTAACCCTAAACCGAACCCGAACCCTAACACTAACGCTAAGCCTAACCCGAACCCTAACCCTAACCCGAACCCTAACCCTAACCCGAACCCTAGCCCTAACGCGAATCCTTAACCGGAAGCCAAACCCGAACCCCTAACCCGACCCTAACCCTAACCCTATCCCTAAACGGAAACCTAATCCTAACCCTAACCCTAACCCGAACCCGAAATCTAACCCTAACCCGAACCTAACCCTAACGCTATCTCTAACCAGAACCCTAACCCTAACCCTAACGCTAAACCGAACCCGAAACCTAACCCTAACCATAACGCTAACCCTGATCCGAACCCTAACCCTAACCCTAACACGAACCCTAACTCTAAACCTAACCCAAACCCGAAGCCAAACACTAACCATAACCCAAACGATACCCGAACCCGAAACCTAAACCAAAACCGATCCCGCACCCTACCCCTAACCCGAAACCTAACCCTAACCCTAACCATAACCGGAACCCTAACCCTGACTCGAACCCTAACGCTAACCCTATCCCTAACCTGAAACGTAACCCTAACCCGAACCCTTGCCCTAACCCTAACCAAACTCACCCGAACCCTAACCCTAACCCTAATACAAACCCTAACCCTAACCCAAACCCTAACCATAACACGAACACAAACCCAAACCCAAACCAAAATCTAACCCTAACCCTAACCCGAACCCTAACCCTAACCCTAACCGTATCCCTAACCTGAAAACTAACCCTAACCCTTACCCGAACCCTAACCCTAACCCTAACCCTAACCCTAACCCGAACCCTAACCCTAACCCCAACCATAACCCTAACCCCTAAACCTAACCCGAACACTAACCCTAACCCTAACCCTAACCCAACTCACCCGAAACCTAACCCTAACCCTAATCCAAACCCTAACCCTAACCCAAACCCAAACCCAAAATCTAACCCTAACCCGAACCCTAACCCTAACCCTAACCGTATCCATAACCTGAAACCTAACCCTAACCCTTACCCGAACCCTAACCCTAACCCTAACCCTAACCCGAACCCTAACCCTAACCCCAACCCTAACCCTAACCCCTAAACCTAACCCTAACCCGAACCCTAACCCTAACCTAACCCTAACCCGAACCCTAACCCGAACTCTAACCCTAACCCTAACCCTAACCCTAATCCGAACCCTAACCCTAACCCTAACCCTAACCCTAACCCTAACTCTAACCCTAACACTAACCCTAACCCTAAACAGAGCATGAACACTAACCCTAACCCTAACCCTAACCCGAACCCTAACCCTAACCCGACCCTTACCCTAACCGTATCCCTAACCTGAAACCAAACCCTAACCCTAACCCGAACCCGAACCCTAACCCTAACCCTAACCCTAAACGTATCCCTAACCCGAACCCTAACCTAACCCGACCCTAACCCTAACCCTATCCCTAACCGGAAACCTAACCCTACCCCTAACCCTAAACCTATCCCTAACCCTAACCCAAACCCTAACCCTAACCCTAACCCTAACCGTACCCTAATCTATACCCTAACCCTAAACCGAACCCTAAACCTAACCCTAACCCGAACCCAAACCCTAACCCTAACCCTAACCATAACCCTAACCCGAACCCTCACCTAACCCTATCCCTAACAGGAAACCTAACCCTAACCCTAACCCGAACTCTAACCCTAACCCTAACGCTAACTGAAACCCTACCCCTAACCCGACCCTAACCCAAACCCGAACCCTAACCCTAACCCGAACCCGAACCCTAACCCTAACCCGACCCTAACCCTACCCTATCCCTAACCGGAAACCTAACCCTAACCCTAACGCTAACCCGAACCCGAACCCTAACGCTAACCGTAATCCTACCCCTAACCCGACCCTAACCCAAACCCGAACCCTAACCCTAACCCTAACTCTAAACCTAAACCGAACCCAAACCCTAACACGACCCTAACCCTAACAATATCCCTAACAGGAAACCTAACCCTAACCCTAACCCTAACCCTAACCCTAACCTGAAACCTAACCCTAACCCTAACCCTAACCCTAACCCTAAACCGAACCCTAACATAACCCTAACCAGATCTCTAAGCCGAACCCGAACCCTAACCCTAACCCGACCCTAACCCTAACCCTAACCCTAACCCTAAACCTATCCCTAACCCTAACCCAAACCCTAACTCTAACCCTAACCCTAACCGTACCCTAACCTGAACCCTAACCCTAACCCGAAACCTAAACCTAACCCTAACCCGAACCCAAACCCTAACCCTAACCCTAACCATAACCCTAACCCGAACCCTCACCTAACCCTATCCCTAACCGGAAACCTAACCCTAACCCTAACCCGAACTCTAACCCTAACCCTAACGCTAACTGAAACCCTACCCCTAACCCGACCCTAACCCAAACCCGAACCCTAACCCTAACCCTAACACTAAACCTAAACCGAACCCGAACCCGAACCCTAACCTAAGCCTAACCCGAAACCGAACCCTAACCCTAACGCTAACCATAACCCTAACCCGAACCCTAACCCTAACCCGAACCCTAACACTAACCCTAACCCTATCCCTAACCTGAAACCTAACCCGAACCCTAACCCGAACCCTAACCTTAACACGAAACCTAACCCTAACCCTAACCCTAACCGTAACCGTAACCCTAACCCTAACCCTAACCCTAACCCTAACGCTAAAGCTAATCTGAACCCTAACCCAAACCCTAAACAGAGCACGAACACTAACCCTAACCCTTAGCCTAACCTAACCCGAACCGTAACCCGAACCCTAACCCGACCCTTACCCTAACCCTATCCCTAACGTGAACCCGAACCCTAACCCTAACCCTAACCGGACACCGAACCCAAACCCTAACCGTAACCCTAACCCGAACCCTAACCCTAACCCTACCCTTACCCTAAACCTATCCCTAACCAGAAACCAAACCCTAAACCTAACCCGAACCCGAACCTTAACCCTAACCCTAAACGTATCCCTAACCCGAACCCTAACCCTAATCCGACCCTAACCCTAAC